>NC_061118.1:115322888-115345689 GCF_002878395.1 Capsicum annuum
GCAAATATAGTGGCAGATACTCTGAATGGATTGTCTATAGGTAGTGTAGCCCATGTGGTAGATAATAAAAAGGAGTTGGCTAGAGAGTTTACTAGATAAGATAATTTGGGAGTTCATTTACTTGATGCAAATAATGATGGGCTGATGATATAGAATGGCTTAGAGTTTTTCACTGTGGTAGAGATGAAAGAAAAATAGTGTGATAACCATATATTAAGGCATTTAATTAATGCAGTCCATCAACAAAAGGAGTTTTTCTCCCCAAGGGGGAGATTCTATTTATTGCAATTAGGGTCATTTGTATGTTCCTAAGGTTGATCGGTTGAGATATCAGATGTTAGCAAAGGCTTATAATTCTATGTATTTGATCTATCCAGGTGCTTTTAAGATGTATCATTATCTTAAAGAAGTCTATATGTGGAACAATATAAAGAGAGACACGCGAAATTTGTGGTCAAGTGTCCAAATTATTAGCAAGTGGAAATTAAGCATCAAAGGCAAGGAGGTACACTCTAGGATATTGGAATACCAACTTAAAATTGGGGGTTATCAATATGGATTTTACTATGGGACTTACCCAAACTAAGTATCAACATGATTCAATTTGGGTCATTGTGGATTTAATGACTAAGTCAAGCCACTTTTTGCTAGTTAAAACCTCAAATACAACTGAAGACTATGCAAAATTATACATCAGTGAGTTGGTCCGGCTTCTTGGGATTCCCTTATCCATGATTTTAGACTGAAGTACTTAGTTCACCTTATAGTTTTGGCAATAATTTAAAAGGGTCATGGCATAAAGGTGAAGCTAAGTATGACTTTCCACCCCAGACAGATGGTCGGGCTAAGTTCATTATTCAAACTCTAGAAGATATTCTGAGAGATTGTGTAATCGACTTCATAGGAAATTGGGATGATCATCTACCTCTAATTGGGTTTGCATATAAGAATAGCTACTACTCTAGTGTCTAGGATTTATTCGAAACTCTTTAGGAGCGTTGATATAGGTCTCCTATAGGGTGGTTTAAAGTAGCTGAAGATACTTTTATTGGGATAGATTCAATTCTTGAAGCTATGGAGAAAGCTTTGTCGATATAGCAGCTATTGAAAATCAATCATATTCATCTGATATTATACACAGATGTTAGGAGGAGAGAATTGAAGTTTGTTGTGAGAGATTGGGTATTCTTAAATGTATTACCCATGAAAAGAGTGATGAGGCTTTAGAAGAAAGGGAAACTCACTCACTGATGTATTGTCCCTTATGAAATCATAAGATGCATTAGAAATATTTCTTAAGAACTAGATCTTTGGGCAGAGTTAGACTAACTCCATCCAGTATTTAATGTGTCCATGTTGAGAAAGTGTATTGGAGATGTATCCCTAGTTGCAACTGTAGAGAGCACTAGGGTATATAGGGTATGATTAAGATCCTTCATCGCTAAGTTCAAATTATAAGGAATAAGGAAATTGCTTCAATAAAGGTGTTATAGAGGAACCAATCTGTTAAGAGAGCAACTTGGGAAGAAGAAGTAGGTATGATGGCAAAATATCCTCACCTTTTCCCTTTAAACATTGTTCCAACCTGAAGTAATAGTTCCTCTTTAGCATTTTTCTATGATTTAAGTTATTCAGATTCTTACTTGTCTTAGCATCTATTCGTGATTTTAGTTAGTTATTTTCCACTTAATGATTTATTTATCAAGTTGAAATTCAGCTCTTAGAATTTAGTGCTGGGATTTCCAGCTTTTTCCCTCAAGTTTCAGCTTAGTTAGCATTCTTTCGAGAATGAATGATTCCTAAGAGGGAGATATTGTAATATTCTCAAAACTCATGCATGTCTGTGGATGGTTTCTCTATTTGTTTAGGGACCTGAAATAAGGTCATTTGACTCATATAAAGTCTAGAAAACGTTTGGGGTAAGTTTAGGGTCAACAAAGGACGTCATGTAGTTAAAAAGGAGCGAGCATTGAAGTGTTGTGGATTTACGACACTTAATACACTTACAACTATGAATATTTGGAAGTGTGATGGTATCTTTATGAAGATATACTGTATTTTTAGGTCTGTGTAGTCAAATAAGTCCAAGGAAGTGGACCGCTACATTTTGTACATAAAAAGCACTAGACGAGCTCATTCCAGAATCATGGTCATTGACAATAGCCGTACTAGTCTCTCATAGTAAGAAGTAGAGGATTGAATCTCAAAAGTCAACCGAATGAAGAATATCATGATCATACCTTGATCATACAATCAAAGAACTTAATCATGTCAAAATAACTTAAAATCAAAGTTGCAGAAGCTAAGTATAAAGATGATAAGACGAGATATTCCATGATCATGCCTAGAAGTCACAATCTTACCATGAGGTAGTGGGAAGGAACTCCAAATTTGTAGTTTCATTTGTTAAAGTTGAAGTTTAGGATGATCAGACGACCACATTGTATGGTTGTACTTAGAAGCAACGAATTCATACCGAGGTTGTACCATTAAAGACCTAAAGACGATAAATTCCATGAGCAAACCACCAGCACCAAAGGACGATCGTGGAATCAAACATGATCATACATTTTACTCATTCGACATGACTGACTCATAATTCCTATTTTGTTTAGGATTGATTTTATTTTGTCTATAATTGCTCTTATTCATATTATTGTATTAGTTTATGCTCCATTACATTCTTATAAGGTTCTACGGTGAATTCTTGGCTTTGGAATTACACAAACATCAATTTTATAGTTTTAATTCAAAGTGGGATTTTGGAGTTTACTATTTCATCATTGTAAGTGCATGATTATGTTTTCATATCGGATTTGTTCTTGGTGTTCAAGCAATTATGAGTAGCTAAACATCATTACTAGGTCTGTGGGAACCATCATGGATAACAAAGTAGGATTCATAATATGGAGTAATCTTCAATTAGTGTTCACATATGTATTGTTTTTTCCTTGGGTTTGATTGCTTTTTGAAAGTGCGGAATGTTAGAACTTGCCTTATATTTACTAAGAATAAAAGAAAGAGTATAGATGGGAAGAAGGGAATAAACAACAAAGACTTGGAGCTACCAACCTCCACTTAATAACTTTCGCTGATAATTTAGGATAGCCATTTGGGATCCAAGACAGGGGCTAGTAACGCAGGCTCAAGAGAAAAGAAAACTTACTTAAGGATATTGCTTTGACAAGAGCATAAGCTGTTCTAAGTATACATTACCTATAAATTTTGCATTCCAAATACCGGGAGGAGTTACAAAGTATGAAGAACCTACAGAGTTATGAAGTTATTGGGGAACACAATCCTAGTGCTTTTCTCATATTGATCACAAGTCCAACAAATCAACAATTGTTACTATTAAAGACTTTATTTTCAAATCCCTCCTTTTATACTAGAAATTGTCATTAATTGCCTTCACATACATCTTTCTTGATAATTTGACCTAATCTTATGGGATCGACCCTAACCTAGTTGGGTTCTATATTTTATCAATGATCACTTTATGCTTTGGTAAGAGGTCTAATTTGGGTGACATCAATATTTAGAGCTATTATTGAGGAATACCGTTATGGAATTGATTTGTGTGCTTGTTAGGGTTATTGGTTGTTGTTTCCTGATTTTACTTTTCTATTATTTTAGGGAACACACTAATGTATGCTTAATACATGGAGTCAAAGTAATCCCCTAATTCTACTTGATAAAGACCTTTAGAGAACTTTAAAACAAAATGAAAGAATGGTGAACGAAGGAGTTCATGATCAAGGATCCCTACTCAAGGGCATTCATGATGACCCAATAATTTTGAATCATCCACTACAACATCATAATGGTCAAGAAACTGTGGAACAAGTCACTGCTCAGTTGATGGCTCAGAAAAATTCTAGGCAAGAAGCTACAAGGTAAGAGAGTGCCAGATAAAATAATGAAAATTATCTAGATACACTGGATGAGAGGGACATATAGAGAAAGAATAGGGGGAAACTACCTCGACAACAATATCTTCCTTACGATAAAGATCAGAAAGAAGACTTGGAATATTTGGAGATGAATAAGACCAGTGTTATCATTTCACCAGAACTGCTTCCAAAGATGAACTTTAACATTACTTGTGCCATGATATACTTGTTGAACTTGAATAAGGTATTTGCAGGACTACCTATTGAAGATGCTAATATGTATTTGAAGAACATTTGGAGATTTACACTTCCTGCAACCTTCTTGGAGTGAGTCAAGAGGTGATTAAGCTGAAGTTGTCTCTTTTCTATCTAACAAGAGAAGCTACATTGGGGTTGGCTAAATTACAATAAGATCTATTACTACTTGGAATAAGTTGAAGACTAGGTTCTTGGACCAATTTTTCCCGCCTTGTAAAGTGCTACAGTTAAAGATGAGATTTATAATTTTTGGTAGTGACATTTGGAGGCACTATATAAGACTTGGTTGAGGTTCAAGAAGAAGTTGCAGAATATTCCAAATCACAAGATGACTAGTAGAAATTTGCTTAAAAGCTTCTATAGATCCTTTAACTCAAACACCAAGGCTATAATAGACACTATCACCGGTAGAAAATTCATGAGTTTGAGTTTGGTGTATGCTTCTGATATCGTTGATTGAATTATAATGATAAACCAATACAGACATACCTACAGGCACTTATGCAATCAGAGCATCTGCAGAGTAGAGAGTATTAGATGAGATAGTAGCTCAAGAGGTTGAGTAATTGAGATTGATATTATGTTGCTTACAAAATAATTTATTGCAGCATGACCAATAAAGGTTATTGCAGTTGATGCAGAAGGTAAGGCCCCTAGGTATGAAGATTTAGATTCTGAAAAAGAGGAAAATTATATCAACAAAGAGGTTGTGGATTTTCAAGACAAGAGCCAAGGGTCTAACCAAGAAATTGGAACTCTCAGCAAGGAAATTAAGGTCGAAACTACTATGGAGATAATAATTACAATAAGTCAAGGTATAGAGATAGGAGTAGGGATCATGATGGTGATTGGAGAAGAAAAGATAACTACAAATATAAGAATTACCTTTATATTCCACTGGAGAATTGTGATACGAGTTTGAGCAATTCGAGGATGAAAGACATGTTTTCAAAGATTGTGAAAGGGGTATAAAAGACGGAAGACAACATTAAAGTGATTAAGGCAGATATTTTTAAGTATAAATTAGGAAGTTGAATCACATGATACTTCCATAAAATATCTTAAGCAATAATTAGGTTAGATTTATATGATATTGAATTAGCATCAACAAGGTACACTTCCCAGCAACACCATCTAATATTCGAAGAATAATAGTAGGCATTGCTTAGCTATTACCGCTTAAAGTGGTAAGATAACTATTGTCCTCCAATGTATGTGATTGATGTAGTAGAATTGGTGACTATAGAAGAAGAATAGGTTTTGACTTTGAAGAAGTGGTAAATGAGAATGCACCTTAAAAACCTCAAGTTGATGATCATGAGGCCATGTTAAGAAAGGGGAAGGACAAGGATGTTCCACAAGTATTGACTTCTATTCCATGACCTCCTCCTCATTTTCTACAAAGACTAGAAAAGAAAATCATAGAGAGAAAGTACAAAAAGATTATTTTTATGCTGAAAGAGTTGGTAGAAAATATCTATCTAGTTGAGGCACTTGAACAAATGTCAGGTTACATAAAGTTTATAAAGAATTTGGTAACTAAAAAGAGGATGGTGAGCTATGATCCTATTAAAAATATGCACCATTATTGTGCATTAGCCTCTGGATCGTTAGTTGAGAAGAAGGAATACCCTAGATCTTTCACGATCTTATACACTTTTGGGTTTTTCAACTTTACAAAAACTTTTTGTGATTTAGGTGCTAGCATTAACTTGATACCGCTAGCAGTTTATAAATATTTGAGGTTAAGGGAACCCAAATCTACTTTGATGAGACTTTTTATGATGGATAGCACTGTGAAAAGGTTTGTGGGAATCTTATGTGATGTTTTGGTGAGGGTTGCATCCTTTATCTTCCTAGATGATTTTGTCATCCTTGATTTAGAGGTTGATTTAGAGGTTTCCATTATCATGGGAAGATAGTTCCTTAGGACCGGGCGCGCATTGGTGGATATGGATACTGGGTAGATGAAGATTTGGTTGAATAATGAAAAATTTAAATTTAACATATTCCATTCCATAAATTAGATAAATAATATATGTGTGATCTTTGTGATAGATACAATCGATGAGTATGAATTGCTACCTCGTATTATGGAGAGACTTGGAGTTGATCCCTTGCAGCAGTTATTATGACTTTTGAGGGTGCTGATGTTAAGGGTTATGATGAGATAGTTAGTGCACTTGAAGGAAATGGTTATTTAATTATGCACCAAAAAATTTAGATCTTAATTCTAAGAATAGAGTGACGCCACTAGTTCGACCTTTTATTGAGGAACCTCCCATTTTGGAGCTTAAATTTCTTCCATCCGATCATTATTATACATTTTTGGGAGCCAACAATACTTTTTCGGTTATGATTACTGCTAACTTGGTTCGATTTGCAAGTTGAGGCTCTAGTTTTTATGTTGAAAAGGTTATAGAGGGCCATTGGAGGGTCTGTTGTTGATATCATAAGGATTTGGCCTTGAATTTGCACAAAAAAATTCCAGCTTAAACTGGATTGTATGCCTAATATTGAGCACCCATGGAGGTTTAATACATGTATAAAAATAGTGGTGAAGAAAGAAATCATCAAGTGGTTGGATGTAGGTATAGTTTATCTAATTTCAGACAGCAAGTGGTTTAGCCTGATATAATATGTGTCGAATAAGGATGGAATCATTATGATTCCAAATGAGAAGAATGAGCTTATTTTGATGAGGCCAATCATGGGTTGGAATATGTGCATGGACTATAGAAAGCTAAACTCTTGTACTTGAAAATATTACTTTCTAATGTCTTTCATGTATCAGTTGTTAAACCGACTTGGTAGTAGAGGTTGGTATTATTTTCTTGATGTATATTTGGGTTATAATTAGATTTTAATTGCTTCCAAAGACCAACAGAAGACCACTTTCACTTGTCCATATGGGATGTTTGCATTTAAAAGGATGTGATGAACTTACAACCTTTTAACATTATGTGATAGCTATATTTTCTGACATAGTTGATGATACTATTGAGGTGTTATGGAAAAATTCTCTAGTGTTGGTGATTTATTCAAAGATTATTTGGCATATTTCACCAATGTTTTGAATTGATTCGAGAAAGGTAACTTGGTTTTAAATTGGGATATGACTCATTTCATGGTTAAAAAGGAATAGTGCTTGGTCACAAGATTTTAAAGAAGGCGATTGAAGTCGACAAGGCAAAGATTAAGGTCACTGAAAAGTTGCCTCCATCAATTTCTATGAAGGGGATTCATAGGTTTTTGGGGCATGCAGGTTACTATAGAATATTCATCAAGGACTTCTCTAAGATTTCCAATCCTTTATGGAAGTTATTGGAGAAGGAGGTAAAATTTATGTTTGATGATGCATGTCTAAAAGTGTTTGAGTTCCTGAAAGAGAAGTTGATTTCAGCTCCTATTATTATGTCTCCCGATTGGTTTATGCCATTTAACGTTATCTATGATGCTAGTTGGATGGCACTAGGTGCATTCTTAGGCCAAAGGTGAGAAAAGATCTTACATCCTATCTACTATGTTACTAAAGAACTTAACCCTACTTAGAAAAATTATACTGTAACTGAACAAGAATTTCTTATTATGGTGTTCACGTTTGAGAAACTTCGATCCTATTCGCTTGGCACAAAAGTGATTGTGCATACTAATCATATAGATCTTAGGTACCTTATGATAATTAAGAATTCAAAGTTGAGGTTTATTTGTTGGGTACTATTGTTACAGAAATTTGACTTTAAGGTCAAGGATTGAAAGGGGACTGAGAATCAAGTGGCTGACCACCTATCACAACTGAAAGATGATGCTAAGCTGAAACTGAAAGATGAGATTGACGTTGATGACATTTATCCAGATAAGCAAGTGTTATCCGCATCATAAGATTTGATTCCTTGGTATGTAGACTTTACTAATTCTTTGGTAAGTGATGTGCTTCTTAAAGACCTTTCATTTCACCAATGCAAAAAATTTATGTATAATGTGAGAAAGTTCTTTTGGGATAAGATATACTTATTCCAAAGTTGTGCTAATGGATTGGTGCGGAGATGTGTTCCTGAAGTTTATGATGAGTATCTTAAAGGCATGTCATTCCTATCTAGTTGGGGGTCTTCATTGCAGTACATAAACTATGCACAAGATCTTGGATACTATTATCCTATGACTTATAATGTTGCACGCGACTATTTAAAGGCATATAACCAATGCCAAAGGCAAGGAAACATCTTACAAAGGTAAGAGCTTTCAATGGCCACTATTTTGGAGCTTAGGATGTTTGATGTATGGGGCATTGACTCCATGGGCTCTTTTGTGAGTTACATGGTATGAAGTATATTTTGTGGCTCTATAATATATTTCAAAATGGGTAGAGGAAGTTGTGCTTCTAAACAATAAAGGGAAGAGTGTCACAACATTCTTGAAGAGAAACAAATTTTCTAGATTTGAGACTCTGAGGGTTGTCTTTAGTGATGGATGCTAACATTTTTGGAATTGTTTATTCAAATCCTTGCTTGGGAAATATGGTGTAAAACATAAGATCGTAATGCCTTACCATCCTCAGAAAAGTGAGCAGGTTGAGGTCTCCAATCGAGAGATCAAGTCTATCTTGGTGAAGACTGTTATGAGAATAAGATGAATTGGGTGAGAAATTTAGATGACACGCTATGGGCTTATTGTACAACATTCAAGACCCTTATTAGTACTTCTCCATATCAACTTATGTATGGTAAAGCATGCCGCTTACTTGTCGAGCTTAAGCATAAGGAATTATGGGCTTTGAAGAAGCTAAATCTGGAGTAGAACAAGACAACCAAATTGAGACTAGAGCAGCTAGATGGGATGGATAAATTCCATATCTACACCTATGAAGGATCATCTCTATACAAGGAAAAAAATAAAGTTTTATAATGATCACAAGATTGAGAAAAGAGAATTCACCACAGGCAATATGGTGTTGATTTTTGAGTCTAATATAAAGTTGTTTCTGACAAGTTAAAGTAAAAGTGGAGAGGGTCATATCGAGTGACTAGAGTGTTTCCCTATGGTGCAATTGATCTGGAAATTAAGGAGGGATGGAAGTTTAAGGTGAATGGAGAAAGTGTGAAACAATATCTTGAGTTTATGGATGAAGTGAAAGTAATATGTGATCTGGATTTAGACAGTGCTTGAGGTTTCAAGCATACCTTTCTAGTGTCGTGATGTTAAATTATGGCAACCCATGGGCGTATTAGTCTTGTTTTCTTTCTCTTCTTTCTTTTCCTTTAGGAGGATAATATTTTGTTAATAATCTTATCTTTTCTCCATAATGGAGTAACTTCTTTCGATTGGGATAGTTGATCAAGTTCGATATATATATTTATAATACTATCTCAATTTTAATATATGCTTCGCCTATAAGTTTTACTTACATCTTCATACTGTGTCGAAATAATAACTTTATCTAATTATTTTCACATCTATTAATTTTATCTCTAAGTTATTTTTATATAAATTTTATAATTCTCAGGGAAAAAAATTAATATATAATAACTAATGAGTAAAGTAGTAGATGGAGAGTAATACTGAGTTATTTATTAATTCAAATCTTTAATTTTGCTTCTTTTAGTCCTTATTCTCGCGGATGGATTAACTCAAGCAAGTTTATTGATTTAAGGAGTATTTATCTTATTTCTTTCAGTTCTAATTCTCATGGAGGGATTGACTCAAATAAGTTTATTGATTGATTTAAAGACTAACCGAAATAGGTCTTTACACCTTTTCGTACAATTCAGGCAGGAAAATATTTTGATTCAATTGTCTTTAGTTATAAATTATTTAATTGGCATAACCTCACGGAGTATTAATTATTTATTTATTTCTTAGTGAACTAAATAAAATTGTATTAGCAATAAGCAATTAGGTTTTAGATAAAATATATGTGAAAATTCAAGTGAATTCAACAATTCCCAACTCATTTTAATTATAAATTTTTAGAAAGTAATTTATTAAAGTTTTAAGTAATCTATATAATTCTAATTTTACCTTTCATCAATTTGATTCTCCCAAATAGTAATAAAGATAATACAAATTTATAGTCTAGGTGGCTCCAATCTTTATGGGACGGTATCCTAAACTATACTAGAATTTGATAGAGTAGAAGTAAGAAAATTCTGTACATATTGACCTCGTCAAAATTTTGACGCCGTTACCAGGGATTGGTAAACATCTACTTCAAATTATTTGTCTTATTTTTGAGTTTTTTCTTTCTTACTATATCTTCGCGTACTTTGTATTCTAATACTTGACAAGTTATATTATATTATATTATATTATATTATGTTATATTATGTTATATTATGTTATATTATGTTATATTATGTTATATTATATTATATTATAGATACCATTTACAGGATCTCTTAGGCTGGGGTATGCCACTCAGCCTACCAGACCATATAATAATATCGGATTAAGCCAAAGTCGGAAGACCGAACCAAAGCACCAACCGAAATAGAAAAGAACCTTAAGTAATTTTATGACTGTATGGACGATTCTTTTACCCAAACATGGGGCCTGTCAGAGATTTAATAACCTTATGTTGAACCTTTGTGTCTAGAAGTTCTAATTGTGTGGAAATTCGCCCTTTTCTCATCATCAATACGGGCTAGAGAAGCACAACTTACTAGACGGTGTCACAGAGACAAGGTTAACATAAGTCTATTAAACTCGACTGTACCTCCATTTTGGAACCAAGTCAAGAAATTAAAAAGATTCTTTCATATTTTGATAGAGTCTGGAGCTTTCATAGTTAACATGTCAGCGAAGTTAGATCTTCAGCATAGATATAAGATACTGTTCAGCCGGACATAGTCACGGCCAGATTATGGTAGAAGTTTTGTTTGAATAACTATAATAAATAAAAAGATAGGTACCTGATTTTCCGGGAACCCAACGGAAATAGTAGCAAACAAGTAACTGCTTCTTTATTTATATCTTGAATATATTACACACAGAGAGAGAGAGAATTTCTGAAAATTCAAAGAGAGTTTCTAAACCCCTTCGCCTTCCTTCAAGGATGAGGCATCTATATATAAAAAAAAAAAATTCTTGCACAGTAATAGATGGGTCCCTGTGCACAGTATTTTTACTATTACAGATAAGATTTTTTACTGTTACAGATAAGATTTTATCATATCATGTCCATCAGTCAAATATTGTCTTTGCCTTTCCATTTCTTGATAAATTCTTCAGCTTTTACAAGTTCTTCTTCTTCTAATAGAATTTCTGGAGGTTGTGCATCAGTAATATCTTCAGTATTTGTTTCGGTACTATTCATTGATATATCTGAATTTTGCTCAACAGTTTGCAGCAATTTATCTCTGACGTCGGATAAATATTCCTCGATCATTTGCATTTTATTGCCGCCATGTGCAGATAGTCTTCGAGAAACATAGTTAAGACTTTTTTCTTCAATCAAAATTGATTTTTTGGGAGCTTTTTCATATTCAGCAATTTTCTTGACTATTTCCTCCCGTTGATCATGACCGTAGGGTAGTTTAGTTTCTGGATCCTGCCGAAGTAATTTGTCCCAAAAATTACAATAAAATGTTCGGTATAAAGCAGAAATTTGTTGAGCATCATAACCTATTTCGATGGACCAATGATGGATCCAAGGAATAGAGAATTCTATATAGAAATACATTTGATCGATAGTATCGATTTTACAAATATGTTCTGAAAGATATAATTCTGTTAAGAAAGGAGAGGACTTTTTCCATGAGGAGTATAAAGAAGAATATTCCGGAGGTAATATTTTGATCGTAGGTCCATGCTGAGACCACCATTGGATGAACCAATTTGGGATGGGTTTTTCGAATACTTTAGCACAAATTTTTATGAACCAAGTGTGTTTGTGCTTATAATTATTATAATATAAAACATGAGAAAAGGCTTTAATATAATCCCAATAAGTAAAATTGGCAAGGGTTTGGCCCATTGGCCCCATTGGCATAGAACGTTGAGTCATTGATGAAATCCCCCATTCTTCAATAGGAATAAGCTTTTTAATTACCATTTTGGAGTATCCATGAACTTCGGGAGTAGTTTCCCCTAGGGGACTGTGATCAAAAGTTGCACTGAAAGTTTGGACTAATATGTGTTCATAATAAGTCCGTGTTTTGTAGGATTCACCAGTAAAATATACATTGGCAGTAAGGTAATTTTTGAGTAGTCGCCATGCTTCCTCAGAATTTTCTTGCCCGGGAATATGCTGATTTTCAAGATATAATATAAGTTCTCTGGCATCCAGTTTTTCATATGAGGGCTTATCTTCAGAATTTTCTTGAACTATGGAGGCAAAAGAATCTGCAGTTTTCTGTTGATCGGATAAATAGGATTGCAGTTGTTTGTATAATGGATGATTTTCAGGAATGTCTTCTAAATGAACAGAAGAGCCAATATTCAGAGTTTTTGATGAAGATGATACATCTCCATGAATTTTCGATTTGATCAAAGTTCTATTCCCTTGTTGTAAAACGGGAAAATTAGAACTTGCAGAGCTATATGCAGAATTTTGTCGGTCAAAATATGAAGGGTTTGTTCTTCCACCTCGATATGAAGAATGTTGATTCCTTCCGCCTCGACCTCTACCTTTGGCGATTTGCCAAGGAGGATCCATACTGCATTATTTTAAAAATTGGATCAGGAGTTGGATCAGCATACCATGACATATATTCGACGAGATCTTCATAAAATGTATCTTTTGTAATAAGATCGTCAATAACTTTCCGTAATATGAGCATGTGTAAATCCATATTCAGAGGAACTGCCTTTATAAAGGTGAGTAAGAACTTTTCAGAGAAGAAGTGTAGAAAGAGTTTCATGATATCTGTAAACATTAATCACTTAATCAATGTCAAACCAATAGATTTCGTTGTCAATGAATTCATTGTGATTTTCAAATTCTTCTGCTATTAAACGATGAATTAGAGTTTCTAAGATCAGAAAATGAATATCTTCATTCAAAGGAATGCATTTGATAATAGTTATTATAATTTTTTCAGAGAGAAAATATGTGTAAAAACTCATAAAAGATATTCTCTAGATAAAAAATCAGGCAGAGAATTTTCACTACCCCTTTTATACTGTATTTCATAATCAAACGGGGCTAATTGAGCTTGCCACCGTGCAAATATTAATTTAGAAGCATCATGTTTGAAGTCTTTATTAAACATAAATTTAACTGATTGAGCATTAGTACGAATTATAAATTTTTGGTTATACAAATCATCCTGAAATTTTAAAACACATTTAACAATAGTTAGCATTTCATGAGCTACCGTGGCGTATTTTTTCTGACTTTCTGTCCATTTACCAGAATAAAATCGGATCAAACATTCCATCTTTGTATGGGGATTAACTTGTTTAAGTATTCCGCCATAGCCGATATTTGAAGCGTCAGTTTCAACAATTTTTAACCAGTTAGGGTTTGCAAGAGAAGTACAAGGAAGGGTTTGAACTCTATTCTTTATTAATTTTACTAAATCAGTGTGTGGTTGAGTCCAAGGAGTTTTATGATCCTTTTTTAGTCTATCATATAAAGGGGCTAAGTCTCTAGACAAATTCTTGTAAAAAGGGGAAATATAGTTAAGACTACCGAGGAATCTTTGAATCTGTTTTTTATCAGTAATAACATCAGGGAATTTTTTAGCAAATTCTAGAACTCGTTGTATAGGTTCAATAGAACCTTGAGAAATATTATGTCCTAAAAATCTAATGTTTGTTTGAAATAAACTTATCTTAGGTTTGGAGATGACTAAACCATTTTGAATAATTATTTGTTTAAACGTATGTAAATGTTTAAAATGAGATTCGAGGGTTTTTGAAAATACTAAGATATCATCAATATAGACAATGATAAAGTCCATATAGGGGTTAAAAATATCATTCATAATCTTTTGAAATTCGGAAGGAGCATTTTTTAAACCAAATGGCATGACATTCCATTCATACTGTCCGAAAGGAACATTAAAAGCAGTTCTATAACTATGATGTTTATCAATTTGAATTTGCCAATATCCAGATTTTAAATCAAATTTAGAAAATATATTAGCATCATATAATCTGGAAAGTAAGTCCCTTTTATTCGGTATAGGGTATCGAATCCATTTTAAAACTTTATTCAGAGGTTTATAGTTTATAACTAGTCGAGGTGCCCCTCGTTCTTTTTCAGCAGCATTATTGACATAAAAAGCTGTACAAGACCAAGGAGATTTTGAGGGTTTTATAAGACCCTTTTGAAGAAGATTATCAATTTCTGTTTTACAGAATTCTACTAATTCTGTATTCATTTGACAAGGTCGGGATTTTGTAGGAATCTTATCTTCACTGAAGTCATCTTCATAAGGAAGAGAAACAATATGCTTCTTTCGATTCCAGAAAGCATTTGGATGATCCGCGCAAATATCCAGAATCAATTGATTAGAAATCATTTTTATTTTTTCTTGAACCTTTACTGGTTTTAAAGTATCAGAGATGTTAATACTCATTAATTCTAATTGTAAGAAATTGAGCTGATTTTGTTTCATATTGATAAGGGCATTAATATCTCTGGTTACTGGCTGAGTAACAAAAGGATAAGAAATTTGTTTATCATTGTACGTAGCCTTAAAACCATTTGCATCAATATGAGTATAAAGATAAATAGCATTTATAAAAGGTGTTCCTAAAATAATAGGAGGATAAAGCTGATTTTTTACTAAAAAGAAAAAATGTGGAATGCAAACTTTGTCTCGGCAGATATGAGTATTTGGTAATTTATAATTAATATCAAGAGCATGACCAGAAGCAGATTTTATTGTATGAGTGGTTTTTTCAAAATATTTAGTTGGGATTAATCCTTCTTGGATACAACTAACATCAGCACCACTATCAATCATAGCTATATTAGTAACCGAAAATTCTTTATTTATCAAAATAGTGCAGTTTATATACCACTTATGAGCCGTAACAATTTGCATCATTCCCAAGAAATAATCTTTCTTCACATCTTCCGCTGGACTGAATTTAACAACTTCAGAATTTTCAGAGTTTTCAAAATCTTTTTCTTTTCCTTTTGAAACGAAAGATACTTCGGGAATATCAATAATATTTTCTTCAATTTTTAAAATTCTATGATCTGAAATCATCTGGTTTTGCTTTAGAGAAATAATTTCCCTTTTCAATTGCTCAACTTCGATTTTTAAATCATGAAAGGTAGTATCTCTAGCAGGGGTTTTATTCAAAGCAAGACGTCTATTTACTTCAGCTAAGGAATAAGATAAGGGATGATTTTCAAAAGAGTTATCTTTTGAAGTACTAGGATTAGCAGAAGTTTTTTGAGTAGCAAACTTGAGGATTTTTTCACGTAGTTTGTCATCAGTGATTTCCTTTAATAATTCAAGGACATTTTCAGCAGTAAGAGTTTGAATATTTAACTCAATATCTTCGAATTGTGCTTGCAATTTATACATTGTTTCATCACAATTGCAAACATCATTATCACAATCATTACATTTATCATCCTGATCGAGCTCACTTTCGGAATTAGGTAATTCAAAATCATTTTCAGAAGTAGAATCAGATTCGGAAGCAGAGGAGTATAATAAATTGTAGACTTGGTCATGAACTTCTTTAGAAAGTTCTAAGGACTTGAGTTTTTGTAATTTGCAATTTGGAGCAATATGACCATACTGGTTACACTTATAGCATTTAATTTTTTCTAAATCTCGTTTGGATCGGTTTTTGGTGAATCTTGTGGACTTACGAAAGGATTTTCTAGTCTCACGTTCTTCCTTGTTTCTATGCCTGGAACGTTTATTTCTATAGGGTTTAGAAGTCTTAGAGTATTTTTGGGGTTTTCGTACAAAGGTTTTATCCATACCAAATTGCTCGCAAAAGTCTCCTAATTGGGATTTTTCTCTGAGTTTATCAAGCTTAATCTGTCTAGCTAATTTCAACTCATTACAGAGGGCTAGGCCTTCTTGAGTACAAGCTACAATAAGCTGACCATAAGTTTTTTCTGAATACTGGACTTCTCCATAAGATCCTCGAAGGGTTTTTCTAACTCTTTCAGCAAATAAGGGTGGAAGGCCATCAATGAATTTAGCTTTCCAATGGTCATACTTACTTTCGGGTAAATCCATAACTCGACTAAGAAAGGTGTCTTTATACCATCTAAATTCTCGTAAGTGTCGACATTTTAAACCATTAAGCAGAGTTCGAATATTTTCGTATTGATTGGTAAATCTTCCGCCAAAATGTTCAATAATCGTCAGCATAAGAGTATAAACGGCATCCGAACGTCCTGCCCGAAGGGGTCGTCCGAGATTGTCTTTGCCGGGGTGATCATTGGTGGCGTTAAAAATAGCCTCGCGTTTAGTATCATCAAGGAAATTATCCCACCAGCCCCGAAGTTGGCCAGTAAAGCCCGCAACAATCATTTTACAAATTGTTTGGTCAGTACGAGTGGTTTTATGTTCTGGTGAAGTGGTAGCTGTGGCAATAGTAGCATGCATAGACATTCGATGAATAAGAATGGAGATTTGTCGGTCAGATAATCCATCAATGTTCCATTCATAAATGGCTTCTCCACTATAAGAAGTATTTGTCTGATTCCATTCCCTTTCCTCTATTAAAACATCTTGAGGAGTTGGGCGTGGATAATAAGCAGTAGACATACGGGGAATATCAGCGTACTTCTTGCCAGGTTGTTTGTTAATCATTCCTTTGAGCTTATTAAGCTCGGAAGAGGTGATAATGCCAGGGGTTTCAGCAAAATCAATATGCTCAGCAAAATTAGACTCAAGGTTTTGTACCAAATCATCAGAAATATTTAGGGGTTGGATATTTAAACGAGAAAATTTTTTATCTAAGAGTTTTTCTAATTGGTCTAACTGAGAGACCTTTGCAAATCCATCGATTTCAGGGGGTCTTTGAATACAGGGTTTGGAAAGAATATATTCATTTTTATCAGTGATTTTAGAAGTAGAAGGAATGTTAGAGAAATTCATCTGAGAGCTAAGTTTATTAACTAGCTCAATCAATTCATCATGTTTTTTGTCAAGAGAGGATATGTGTTCGCCTAAAACCTTAACATAAAGACTTAAATAATTATTTTGAGCGATAAGGTTATTTATTTCAGAAACAGTAATTTTTCCCACATCTTCACTAACAAACTTTTGAAAAGCAGAAAAAGTCATGCCAGTATTATTGGGTAAGATAAAGGAAGATTAAGGAGGGTAAAGTGCTTGAGTGATTGAGCCATCAGAATTTTGATAAGATCTTTCGATTATCTTGACATAGGACGGTAAATATGCAGACATGAACCAAGGGACAAAGAATATAATTTTATTATGCAAAGCACAAATTTCATAGAACTCTTCTAAAATGTTTTTCAATTCATCAGAAGTATAAGTTTCAAAAAACCAGGTTCTAAAGGTTTTCCATTTTTCAGAAAAAAATTCTTTTTGAATATATTTTCTCGCCTGAGAACCAGGGCTAAAATCAATAAGTTGTGTCATCATGGTTAAACAGAATTTATGTCAAAATCCATTTCAGATGGAGTAGGATTTTCATTATCGAAATCTTGAACTATATTAGTTTTTGAGTTGATTTTTATCTTTTCTACACCTTTAGGTGTAATATGTGAATCTGCAGAATTAATAGTATGCAAAGATGCCGCTCGATTCCTAGCCGGTCCATAAGTGGGTTCAGCAGGTTCAATCGGAGAAATATGATGTATGGAAGGGAGCCTTCGTGGTAAAGGAAAAGAATTTTTATAGACAGGAGGATTGCTATCGAATTGTAGACAAACTCGCCCATCAGAGTTTTGAGTTACTTGAGTCAACTCTGAATTAGTCACGTCCTCCGCCAATTGTTTTGGGGAAGTGACTGAATTTAATATCCAAGCTTGGGGAAAATCAATTTCATCCCATCTAATAGGTCTTCGGGTAGTAACCCTAGATTTTATAAAATTAGTTTCAATAAGCATAGTGCAGTCAGAATTATCATCAATCAATTTACATCAAGGATTTAGAGTTGATAATAATCGATAATATATGCGGTAAGATAATCCTATAAGTTCAGATCCAGGAGCATAATCATATCCATGGGTTTTAACATTTAATGTTAGAGCATGAAGAATGTTTACATCCGTTAAAGATAATTGTAAATTTGGTTGAGTATTAAAATATACAGGACCATAAGCAAGAGTAGATTCAATAGATCCCATTAAAGATTTTCGAAAATTCAAATTTCTAGCATCACGCAAAGCTGCTAAAAATGTTTCGGGAAGACCCTTTAGAGTTAGAGGCCGGAAGGCAATTTGAACTAAGCCAATATGCATATAATTATAATTACGTTTAAAAATATCAATATCACGCTTATTTAAGAGTTGAAGAGTCTGTTCATCAGCATTTAAAGCAAGAGATTGTTCCGTTGTTTTAATAATCTGTTTATGTTTTATTTTATCAAAAATTCCATATTCATAAATTGTTTTTAATTCAACTTTAGGAATAGTCCATTTATTCAGTAGATCCATATCTTGAGGTAAATCTACCTCTTTGAGTTTTGTATTTTTAGTACTTACTTCTCCCATATCCATAGTTGGAAGAGTCTTATATTATATTATGTTATGTTATATCATCTTATGTTATCTTATGTTATGTTATGTTATGTTATGTTATATTATGTTATGTTATGTTATGTTATGTATGTTACGTTATGTTATGTTATGTTATGTTACGTTATGTTATGTTATCTTATATTATCTTATGTTATCTTATGTTATCTTATATTATGTTATGTTATCTTATATTATGATATGTTATATTATATTATATTATGTTATATTATATTATATTATGTTATATTATATTATACCATTAACAGGATCTCTTAGGCTGGGGTATGCCACTCAGCCTGCCAGACCATATAACAATATCGGATTAGGCCATAGTCGGAAGATCGAACCAAAGCACCAATCGAAATAGAAAAGATTATTAAATAGTTTAATGATTGTATGGGCTCTTTGCTCTTTTACCCAAACATGGGGCCTGTCAGAGATTTAATAACCTTATGTTAAACCTATGTGTCTAGAAGTTCTAATTGTGCAGAATTCGCCCTTTTCGTAACAGCACAATGGACTAAAGAGGCACAACTTACTAGACGGAGTCACAGAGACAAGGTTAACATAAGTGTATTGAACTCGACTGTACCTCCATTTTGGAACCAAGTCAAGAAATATTATTTTATATTTTGATAGAGTCTGGAGCTTTCATAGTTAACATGGCAGCAAAGTTATATTTTCAACATAGATATAAGAAACCTTTCAGCCGGACATAGTCACGGCTGGGTTAGGCTAGAAGTTTAATTAAATGAACACAAGTAAGAAAGAGATATGTACCTGACTAGCCGGGAACCAAACTGAAATAGTAATAAACAGTAGTTTCTTCTTTTATTTAATTCTTAAATATGTTACAAAGAGAGAGAGAGAGAGAGGGGGGGAGAGAGAGAGTTTTTGGAAAACAAAAGGAGAGAACTTTTGAACTCCTGCCTCTTCACAAGAATGAGGCGTCTATAAATAATAAAAAAGGGAATCTTGCACAGTAATGGATGGGTCCCTGTGCACAGTGATTTTACTATTACAAAAAGGAAAAATTAGAGGGGTCTTTATCAAACAGTCATATCTTGTCTTTTCCTTTCCATTTCTTGATGAATGCTTTAGCCTTTTCAATTTCTTCCTCTTCTATCAGAATTTTCAAAGGTTGAGAATCGGTAATATCTTCAGTATTTGCTTCGGTGCTATTCATTGAGATGTCTGAATTTTGCTCAACAGTTTGAAGTAATTTATCTCTGACTTCTGATAAATATTCTTCTATCATTTGCATTTTATTCCCGTTATGTGCAGATATCCTTCTTGAAACATAGTTAAGACTTTTTTCTTCAACCAAAATTGATTTTTTTGGAGTTTTTTCATATTCAACAATTTTCTTGATTATTTCCTCCCTTTGATCATGATCATAGGTGAGTTTAGTCTCTGAATCTTTTCGAAGCAATTTGTCCCAGAAATTGCAATAGAATATGTGGTATAAGGCAGGAATTTATTGAATGTCAAAGCCTATTTCTACGGACCATCGATGGATCCAAGGGATAGAGAATTCTATGTAGAAATATATCTGATCAATAGTATTGATTTTACAAATATGATCTGAAAGATATAATTCTGTTAAGAAAGGGGAGGATTTTTTCCATGAATAGTACAGAGAAGAATATTCTGGAGGTAATATTTTGATTGTAGGTCCATGGTGAGTCCACCATTGAATAAACCAATTTGGAATAGGCTTTTCAAATACTTTAGCATAAATTTTTATAAACCAAGTGTGTTTGTGCTTATAATTATTATAATATAATAGTTTGTTCATCAGCATTTAAAGTTGTTCATACAGATATAATGAAGTTCTTTCTACACTTCTTCTCTGAAAAGTTCTTAATCACCTTTATAAAACCAGTTCCTCAAGATAAGGATTTACTAAATAAATGGACAATTCCAAAATTTGAATTAAAAACCATATATGAAAATGGATTTTTTGATAAAATAAAACATAAACAAATTATTAAAACAACTGAATAATCCCTTTCTTTAAATGCTGATGAACAGACTATTCAACTCCTAAATAAGCATGATATTGATATTTTTAAACGTAATTATAATTATATGCATATTGGCCTAGTACAAATTGTCTTTCGACCTTTAACACTAATGTGTCTCCCTGAAACATTTTTAGCTGCTTTGCGTGATGCTAGAAATTTAAATTTTAGAAAATCCTTAATGGGATCTATTGAATCTACTCTTGCCTATGGTCCTGTATATTTTAATACTCAGTCAAATTTACAATTATCCCTGACTTATGTAAATATTCTTCATGCTTTAACCTTAAATGTGAAAACTCATGGATATGATTATGCCCCTGGATCTGAACTTATAGGATTATCTTACCGCATATACTATCGTTTATTATCAACCTTAAATCCTCGATGTAAATTAATAGATGATAATTCTGATTGCACTATGCTTATTGAAACTAATTTTATAAAATCCAGGGTTACTACCCGAAAACCTATTCGATAGGATGAAATTGACTTTTCCAAAACATGGATTTTAAACTCAGTCACTTCTCCAAAACAATTGGAGGAGGACGTGACTAATTCAGAGTTAACTCAAGTAACTCAAAATTCAAATGGACGAATCTGTCTACAATTTGATAATAATCCCCCAGTCTATAGAAATTCTATTTCATTACCAAGAAGACTTCCTTCAGTACATCATATTTCTCCTATCGAACCTACTGAACCTGATTATGGTCCAGCTAGGAATCGAGCGGCATCCTTGCATACTATTAATTCTGCAGATTTGCATGTTACACCTAAAGGTGTAGAAAAGATAAAAATAAACTCAAAAACTAATATAGTTCAAGATTTTGATAATGAAAATCCTACCCCATCTGAGATGGATTTTGATATCAATTCTGTTTAACTATGATGACACAACTTATTGATTTTAGTCCTGGTTCTCAGGCAAGAAAATATATTCAGAAAGAATTTTTTTTATGAAACATGGAAAACCTTTAGGACATGGTTTTTTGAAACTTATAATCCTGATGAATTACGAAATATTTTCGAAAAATTCTATGAAATATGTGTCTTACATAATAAAATCATTTTTTTTGTACCATAGTTCATGTCTGCATATTTGCCATCATATATCAAAATAATTGAAAGATCTTATCAAAATTCTGATGGTACAATTACTCAGGCACTTTATCCTCCTCAGTCTTCCTTTATATTACCCAATAATACAGGAATGACTTTTTCTGCTTTCCAAAAATTTGTCAGTGAAGATGTTGGAAAAATTATTGTTTCTGAAATAAATAACCTTATCGCCCAAAATAATTATTTGAGTCTTTATGTTAAGGTTTAGGAGAACATATTTCCTCTGTTGATAAAAAACTTGACGAATTAATTGAGCTAGTTAACAAACTTAGTACCCAGATGAATTCCTCTGACATTCCTTCTACTTCAAAAAACAAAGATGAAGAGAGCTATATTTTATCTAAACCTTGTATCCAAAGACCTCCTGAAATAGAAGGATTTGAAAAGGTTTCTTAATTAGACCAATTAGAAAAAATCTTAGACAAAAAATTCTCTCGTTTAAACATTCAACCTCTTAATATTTCTGATGATTTTGTACAAAATCTCGAATCTAATTTTTCTGATAATATCGAATCTTCTCAAAATACTGGAGATGTAATCTCTTCCAAGCTAAATAATCTAAAAGGTATATTAAAAAATAACCGGGAAAAAAATACGCTGATATTCCCCGTATGTCTACTGCTTATTATCCACGTCCAACTCCTCAAGATGTTCTAATAGAGGAAAGAGATTGGAATCAAACAAATACTTCTTATAGTGGAGAAGCTATTTATGAATGGAATATTGATGGATTATCTAATCGACAAATCTCGATTCTTATCCATCGGATGTCCATGTAAGCTACTATTGCCACAGCCACTGCTTCGCCAGAGAATCGAGCCAATCGTACTGACCCAACAATTTGTAAAATGATTGTTGCGGGATTT
>NC_061118.1:115345789-115442546 GCF_002878395.1 Capsicum annuum
ATACTATCTCTTCCGAGCTAAATAAGCTCAAAGGTATGATTAGAAAACAACCGGGGGGAAAATATGCTGACATTCTCCACATGTCTACTTCGTATTATCCACGTCCAACTCCTCAAGATGTTCTAATAGAGGAAAGAGATTGGAATCAAACAAATACTTCTTATAGTGGAGAAGCTATTTATGAATGGAATATTGATGGATTATCTAATCGACAAATCTCGATTCTTATCCATCGGATGTCCATGTAAGCTACTATTGCCACAGCCACTGCTTCGCCAGAGAATCGAGCCAATCGTACTGACCCAACAATTTGTAAAATGATTGTTGCGGGATTTACTGGCCAACTTCGAGGCTGGTGGGATAATTTCCTAGACGACGATAAACGCGAGGCTATTTTTAATGCCACCAATGATAAACCTGGAAAAGATAATTTAGGTTGACCACTTCGGGCAGGACGATCAGATGTTGTCTATACCCTTATGCTTACAATTATTGAATATTTTGGAGGAAGATTTACCAATTAGTATGAAAACATTAGAACTCTTCTTAATGGTTTAAAATGCAAACACTTAGGAGAATTTAGATGGTATAAAGACACCTTTCTTAGTAGGGTTATGGATTTACCCAAAAGTAAGTATGACCATCGGAAAGCTAAATTCATTGATGGTCTTCTACCTTTATTTGCTGAAAGAGTTAGAAAATCACTTAGAAGATCTTATGGCGAAGTCCAGTATTCAGAAAAAACGTATGGTCAGCTTATTGTAGCTTGTACTCAAGAAGTCTTAGCCCTTTGCAATGAGTTAAAATTAGCCAGACAAATTAAGCTCGACAAACTCAGAGAAAAATCCCAATTAGGAGACTTTTATGAACAATTTGGTATGGATAAACCTTTAGCATGAAAAACCCAAAGATATTCCAAGCCTAATAAATCCTATAGAAATAAACGTTCTAGGCATAGAACCAAAGAAGAACGTGAAACTAGAAAATCCTTCCGTAAGTCTACTAGATTCACGAAAATAGATAAAAAAGAGAGTTGGCCAAAATTAAGTGCTATAAGTGCAACCAGTATGGTCATATAGCTCCAAACTGCAAATTACAAAAACTCAAGTCCTTAGGACTTTCTGAAGAAGTTCATGACCAAGTTTATAATTTGTTATATACCTCTGATTCTGAATCTGATTCTACATCTGAAAATGATTTTCCGGAATATCTTCTAAAAGGCAATTTGTACTAGGCCAATATGCATATAATTATAATTACATTTAAAAATATCAATATCATACTTATTTAGGAGTTGAATAGTCTGTTCATCAGCATTTAAAGCAAGGGATTGTTCAGTTGTTTTAATAATTTGTTTATGTTTTATTTTATCAAAAAATCCGTATTCATATATGGTTTTTAATTCAACTTTTAGAATTGTCCATTTATTTAGTAAATCCATAGCTTGAGGTAAATCTACCTCTTCGAGTTTTGTAATTTTAGTACTAACTTCTCCCATATCCATAATTATAAAAGCCTTATATCTATACTAAATATCTTTACCCCACCTAACATGTTTACTATGAAAATTCACAGGCTCTGATACCATTAAACAAGATCTCTTAGGCTGGGGTATGCCTCTGGGGTATGCTTCTCAGCCTACTAGACCATATAATAATATCGAATTAAGCCAAAGCTGGAAGACCGAACCAAAGCACCAACCGAAATAGAAAAGAATCTTAAATAGCTTAATGGTTGTATGGGCTCTTTGCTCGTTTACCCAAACATAGGGCCTGTCAGAGATTTAATACCCTTATGTTAGCCTATGTGTCTAGAAGTTCTAATTGTACAGAATTTTCCCTTTTCTTAATGGCAAGATGGGCTAGAGAGGCACAACTTACTAGATGAAGTCACAGAGACAAGGCTAACATAAGTCTATTGAACTCGACTGTACCTCCATTTTGGAACCAAGTCAAGAAATTAGAAAGATTCTTTTATATTTTGATAGAGTCTGGATCTTTCATAGTTAACATGTCAGCGAAGTTAGACCTTCAACATAGATATAAGAAACCTTTCAGCCGGACATAGTCACGGCCAGCTTAGGGTAAAAGTTTAATTAAATGCACACAAGTAAGAAAGAAATATGTACCTGATTAGCCAGGAACCAGACTGAAATAGTAGTAAACAGTAGCTTCTTCTTTATTTAATTCTTAAATATGTTACAAAGAGAGATAGAGAGAGAGAGAGAGGGAGAACTTTTAGAAAACAAAAGGAGAGAACTTCTTAACTCCTGCCTCTTCACAAGAATGAGGCATCTATAAATAATAAAAGAGGGAATCTTGCACAGTGATGGATGGGTCCCTGTGCATAGTAATTTTACTATTACAAGAAGGAGAAATTAGAGGGGTTTTTATCAAATAGTCATGTCTTATCAGTCATGTCTTGTCTTTTCCTTTCCATTTCTTGATGAATGTTTTAGCCTTTTCAATTTCTTCCTCTTCTATCAGAATTTTCGGAGGTTGGGAATAGATAATATCTTCAGTATTTGCATCGGTGCTATTCATTGAGATGTCTGAATTTTGCTCAACAGTTTGAAGTAATTTATCTCGGACTTCTGATAAATATTTTTCTATCATTTGCATTTTATTCCCGTCATGTACAGAAATTCTTCTAGACACATAGTTAAGACTTTTTTCTTCAACCAAAATTGATTTTTTGGGAGTTTTTTCATATTCAGCAATTTTCTTGATTATTTCCTCCCTTTGATCATGATCATAGGTGAGTTTAGTCTCTGAATCTTTTCGAAGCAATTTGTCCCAGAAATTATAATAGAATATGCGATATAAGGCAGGAATTTATTGAGTGTCATAGCCTATTTCTACGGACCATCGATGGATCCAAGGGATAGAGAATTTTATGTTGAAATACATCTGATCAATAGTATCGATTTTACAAATATGATCTGAAAGATATAATTCTGTTAAGAAAGGGGAGGATTTTTTCCATGAATAGTACAGAGAAGAATATTCTGGAGGTAATATTTTGACTGTAGGTACATGTTGAGTCCACCATTGAATAAACCAATTTGGAATGGGCTTTTCAAATACTTTAGCACAAATTTTTATAAACCAAGTGTGTTTGTGCTTATAATTATTATAATATAATACCTGAAAAAAGGCTTTAATATAATCCCAGTAGGTGAAATTGGCAAGTGTTTGTCCCATTGGCCCCATTGGCATAGATCGTTGAGTCATTGAGGAAATACCCCATTCTTCAATAGGAATAAGTTTTTTAATTACCATTTTGGAGTATCCATGTACTCCAGGGGTAGTTTCTCCGAGGGGGTTGTGATCAAAGGTTGCACTAAACGTTTGCACTAAAATGTGTTCATAATAAGTCCGACTTTTATATGATTCGCCAGTAAAATATACGTTGGCAGTAAGATAATTTTTTAGTATTCGCCATGCTTCTTCAGAATTTTCTTGTCCAGGAATATGCTTATTTTCAATATATAATATAAGCTCTCTAGCATCCAATTTTTCATATGAAAACTTGTCTTCAGAATTTTCTTGAATATGGATGCAAAAGAATCTGCAGTTTTTTGTTGATCCGATAGATAAGATTGCAGTTGTTTGTATAACGGATGATTTTCAGGAATATCTTCTAAATGTACAGAAGAACCAATATTCAGAGTTTTGGATGATGATGATTCATCTCAAGGAATTTTTGAATTAATTAAAGTTCTATTTCCTTGTTGTAATATAGGAAAATTAGAACTTGCAGAGCTATATGCAGAATTTCTTCGATCAAAATATAAAGGGTTTGTTCATCCTCCTTGATATGAAGAGTTTTGACTCCTTTCACCCCATCCTCTTTCTTTGGCTATTTGCCAAGGAGGATCCATACTACATCAATAATCAGGAATTGATCAGCATACCATGACATATATTCAGAGAGATCTTCATAAAGTGTGTTCTTTGTGATAAGATCATCAATGACTTTCCGAAGTATGAGCATGTGTAAATCCATATTTAAAGGAACTGCTTTTATAAAGGTGATTAAGAACTTTTCAGAGAAGAAGTGTAGAAAGAATTTCATTATATCTGTAAATATTAATCACTTAAGTCAATATCAAACCAATAAATTTCATTTTCAAGGAATTCGTTGTGATTAAGGAATAAATCTTCTTCTATTAGGTTATGAATTAGAGTTTCTAAGATAAGAAAATGAATATCTTCGTTTAAAGGAATGCATTTGATAATAGTAATTATAGTTTTCTCAGAGAGGAAGTATGTGTAAAAATTCATAGTAGATATTTGCGAGATAGAAAATCAGGCAAAGAATTTTCACTACCCTTTTTATATTGTATTTCATAATCAAAAGGGGCTAACTGAGCTTGCCATCATGCAAATATTAATTTAGAGGCATCATGTTTAAAGTCTTTGTTAAACACAAATTTAACAGATTGAGCATCAATTCTAATTATAAATTTTTGGTTATACAAATCATCTTGGAATTTTAAAACACATTTTACAATAGTTAAAATTTCATGGGCTACTGTGGCGTATTTTTTCTGACTTTCAGTCCATTTACCAGAATAAAATCGAATCAAACATTTTATTTTTGTATGAGGATTAACTTGTTTAAGTATTCCACCATACCCAATATTAGAAGCATCAGTTTCAACGATTTTCAACCAGCTAGGGTTTGCAAGAGATGTACAAGGAAGAGTTTGAACTCTGTTCTTAATTAATTTTACTAAATCAGTGTGGATTTGAGTCCAAGGAGTTTTGTGATACTTTTTTAATCTATCATATAAAGGAGCTAAATCTCTAGACAGATTTTAATAAAAAGGTGAAATATAGTTAAGACTACCAAGGAACCTTTGGAGTTGTTTTTATCAGTAATAATATCAGGGAATTTTTTAGCAAATTCTAGAACTCGTTGTATAGGCTCAATAGAGCCTTGAGAAATATTATGTCCTAAAAATCTAATATTTGTCTGAAATAAACTTATCTTTGGTTTGGAGATGACTAAGCCATTTTGAATAATTATTTGTTTAAATGTATGCAAATGTTTAAAATGAGATTCAAGGGTTTTTTAGAATACTAAAATATCATCATCAATATAGACAATGATAAAGTCCATATAGGGATTAAAAATGTCATTCATAATTTTTTGAAATTCAGAAGGAGCATTCTTTAAACCAAATGGCATAATATTCCATTCATACTGTCCAAAAGGGACATTAAAAGCAATTCTATAAGTACGCTTTTTATCAATTTGAATTTGCCAATAACCAGATTTTAAATCAAATTTAGAAAATATATTAGCATCATATAATCTGGAAAGTAAGTTTTTTTTATTTGGTATAGGATATCGAATCCATTTTAAAACTTTATTCAGAGGTTTATAGTTTATAACTAATCGAGGTACTCCTCGTTCTTTTTCAGCAGCATTATTAACATAAAAAGCAGTACAAGACCAAGGAGATTTTGAAGGTTTTATAAGACCCTTTTGCAGAAGACTATCAATTTCTGTCTTACAGAATTCTACTAACTTTGTATTCATTTGACAGGATCGAGATTTTGTTGGAATTTTTTCTTCACTAAAGTCATTTTCATAAGGAAGAGAAACAATATGCTTCTTTCGGTTCCAGAAAGCATTTGGATGATCAGCACAAATATCAAGAATTAATTGATTAGAAATTATTTTTATTTTTTCTTGGACTTTGACTGATTTTAAAGTATCAAAAATATTAATACTCATTAGTTCTAATTGTAAAAAATTAATTTGATTTTGTTTCATACTGATAAGGGCATTTATATCCCTTGTTACAGGATTAGTAACAAAAGGATAAGAGATTTGTTTATTTTTATAAGTAGCCTTAAAACCATTTACATCAATATGTGTATAAGGATAAATATGATATCATATCATATCATATCATATCATATTATATTATATCATATCATATCATATTATATCATATCATATTATATTATATCATATTATATTATATCATATCATATTATATTATATTATATTATATTATACTGTAGTGTATTGTATTGTACTAAACTGTACAGTACTATATTGTAGTGTACTATATTGTATTGTATTGTATTATATTATTATTTTTATATTTTTTTTGTTTTCAAGTATTCTGTTTTGTAGCATTTAATTAGTGCTAGAAAGCAGGATTAAAAAAATGAATTCACTTTATGCACTTCAAATAATATGAATTCGACCAATCAAGTGAAAGTATTATTGAGTTGCTAGAAAAATATCATCATAAGACTATCACCGGTGGCTATTGTGGTGGCGAGCACCAGAACTTTGAATGTCAAACGAGTAACACATTCTTTTATGCGAATTATGAAAGAATAAATAATGTTGAAGGATCAATTGATAAAATTAGTTATTCCATTACTTGTGAATATTCTGGAGGAAGTCACATTGGTCATGAATGTTAAACAGGTATATCATATTTTTTTATTCTTCTTTTGAACAATCTTATGTTGTTTCTAGTTCTTTCAGGCATATTAATTCCAGTGAATATGATTGCAACCCAAAATGCAATTAATACTCACAGGAGAATGAAAACATTAAAAGTGAATCATCCCAAGAGGAGAGTGCGAACTAGAAGGAAACTATCTTACTTTTATGAAAAATATAGATGAAAAGTATGCACAGAATCATCAAGTCATTACTGATCAAACAATGCAATTAAATGAATTAAAAATTATGATAATCTCCTATAACGATGGTGAACTTTTAAATAAAACTACGTTATGTGAGGATAGAGCAATTTCTAGAATAAAACATCCTTGTGAAGAAGAATCTTTTGCTCATGATGAAAGGACTAATCTAGTAAAACAGGTTGACAATAAAGGTTTGGCTGAATTTAACTCAATGAGTAATGAATGCATGTCTGATTTTTCTTATCCATAAAAATTGAATAATTTTGCAAAATTTAAGAATGAAGACGTCACAAACACAAAAGCAACATTCTTTGACCATTATTCTTCAATTTCTTTTTATCATCACGATTGTGTGGATTTTGTTGTTGGGGATTTTCAGGATAGTGCAGAAAATGATCCTCTTGAAAAATATAAAATGAAGTTAAATATCATTATACATTGTTATTTACCCACTCGAGATAGGTCTAACAAAAAGTGGACGGTGCAAAAAAATACATTGTGATAATATTGGTCAAGTGATATTGAAGAATGTTAGCCTCCTATATTTATATTTTAATAATGACAAACTAATGAGTAGATCTTTGCAGGATATTGGAAGAATGCTAATGATAGAAGAAGTCATCTCCAGGAATGGAAGGACATCAAATCATGATCTACGGTATCCAAGTAAATCAATCAAAACAAAGATCAAAAGAAAAGAAAATCTCAATCCCGAAATCACGCCAGATTGGATCAATCATAATGAAGCAAAAGAAAGAAAAGATCGCAAACAAACTTGAAAAAGCATTAATCAATACAAGAGTAAAAGGAAGAAAAAATCATAGACGAATCTGATATGGACCTGAGTAAAAGCCGTGTATGGACATATCTTATATGGACATATCATACGGTAACATTCCTCAATAAAGGAATCAATTCAAATCCTTGATTGAGAAGAAATCTCTTGGATTTCCTTACAATAAATAGCAGATGAAGAATATAAAAGAAGAAGACTAAAGATAGACAAGAGGTACACAAATTCAAGAAGAAATCTCAAAGTGTCTCAATCTTAGTCTCACAAAGCTTTGTAATCTGTAGCTTAAAATTGTTATATAAAGAGTAGGATCGAGTCAACTTTGTAATACAAACTGAAGCTGTGTCATAAGATCTGAAGAACAAAATAAGTCTTCAGAACTTTTCTCTCATCATTGTACTCAAGTCAACACTGAAAGATCTAAGAAAACATTGAAACCCAAGAGAACTATAAGTAGGCACCACATTGTTTTTTCAAACCAGGATAAGCCTTTGTATTCTTTACTTTAAATTCAATTATTTATTTACGTGCCTATTTTAAGTCTAACCTAATTTGTGAAGTATACTGATCTGCAGACAAGTCGACTGTGAGAAGTTAATAGTTGACTCATAGAAATTTTCAATTCACCCCCCCCCCCCTTGAATTTCAATTGATATTAGAGCAGGTCTCACCAACAGTGTTGCTGACCATAAGTGAGCAAAGATCAAATGATAATCTATCAAATTCTTGGTGCTCTTCTTTAAGATGGTCACCCTTCTACACGACCACCATACTTTAATGGACAACACTACACTTATGAAAGAACAGATTCAAAACCTTTGTCCAATAAAATGAGTTCCAAGCCTAGGTGTTATTAAAAAGTGACCAAAGCTGATCCTAGGACTCAAAGACAAGCAAAAGGGCAAAGATAAAGAATCAAGCAGTACTAATGTAAAAGACCTTGAAAAGTTCACAGTCACTAAATAACAAAAAAAAGTAATTCAAACTAATGCATGAGCTACGACTTTACTTCTGTGTGTAGTTAGTGGAGAAGAATAAGGCAAGATATCAACCTACGAGACTGCAAAAGAGATGTGGAAAAAATTGAAAGTGACATACGAAGGAACCACAAAGATCAACAAATAAAAAATTGCTGCCTAGGTCAATAAATATGAGTTGTTCAAGATGGAAGAGAATGAGAACATCAAAATAATATTTTCTAGATTTAGAAAGATCATATACGAACTAAAATCACTCGGGATGATCTATCCTCACAACCTGAAGGTCCAAAAATTGGTCCGAAGTTCTCAAAAATTTTGGGAAACCAAGGCAGCTATCCTAGAAGATGGAGATCTTTACAACATGACATATGATGAACTATGAGGTAATCTCATTACATATGAACAAAATTATATCAACAAGTACCACAAAGAGGAAAAGAAGAAACCAGCAGCCTTCAAAGCTACAACAACTGAAGAAGAGGACATTCTGGAATATGTCAATAACGAAGGGATAGCTCTCATAAATCGTAGAGTAAAGAAGATCGTGAGACAGAGACAGCAAATATCCCAAGGAGCCAAGAACAACGACTCCACTAAAAATGATGATTGTTGTTATCACTGTGGAAGGCCTGGCCACTTCAAACAAAACTATCAAGAATTAATAAGAAGATCTTCTAGAAAAAATCAAAACTTTGGAGCCTAAAGTGATGAAGATGAAACCGAAGAAGAAATGGAAGTCACCAATATATGCTTTATGGCAATAGGTGAATCTAGCAAAGTAAGACCACATGATTGTCATAATTGTAACACTCTTGATTCTAACTTAGATATGAGAACTGACGAGCTTCAAAAAATTATAGATGAACATAACAAACTTGCTCAGTAAAAAAAATTGTGAAACTCGACTTAAATGAATACTCAATGAGGAACAAAGAAACTATCAAATAGAAATGGAAGCATGTTAAATTAAAATTGACTTACTTCATGAAGATCTTGATGATGTAAAAATATAATTAAATAGCGTTAAGAAGTTGCACAGTTTTGTGAGATCAAACTCCTTTAAAAATAATTCAATTTCCTCATTAGAATCATTAAAATCAGCCAAGACTTTTTTTTTCTCTCGAGGGCCTATCTGTTTGTGGACAGACAACAACAACAACAAACCCAGTGTATTCCCACTTAGTGGGGTCTAGGAAGGTAAGATGTAAGCAGTTCATACCACCACTTTCAGAGAAGTAGCAAGGTTGTTTCTAATAGACCCCCAGCTATGTGGGCAGAGAGGTCACAAATCCTATATCTATAGGCATAAGCCAAAGAGTATGTGTGTTTGGAAGCCCAAAGGAAGCACTTCTACCCACAAGGACCCAAGAACACTTGGGTACCTAAACAAAATTAATGTTCTTGTTTTATAGGAACATGCCTGCAAAAGCTATAAGAAAGAAATGTGGGTCATTGATAGCGGATGTTCCAGACACATGACCGGAAAAAAGGAAAACACTTCTTTTTAAAAAATACAGATGGGGGATCAGTCAAATTTGGTGACAATGCCAGAGGCAACATCATCGGAGTCAACTCAATAAAGCTCAGTTCCTCATTTAAGTTTACTAGGTGTACTTAGTAGATGACCTCAAGCGTAACTTTCTCAACATCACTCAGTTGTGTGACGCTGTATTTGGAATATCCTTCAAAGTTGAAAGTTGCTACATTAAACATGACAAAAGAGATATCTCTCTCACCGATTAACGCATTGATAGTATTTATATTTTAAATAGTCCTGACTTTTCCACCTTAACTTGCCTCACTATGCAAACCAATGATATTTGGTTGTGGCACAAAAATCTTGGGCATACCAGCATGCATATCATTGATAAGTTGTCCAGACGAAAATTGCTAAAAGGTCTGCCAAAACTCATGTTTGAAAAAAATCACATATGTGATGCTTGTCAATTGGGTAAACAAACCTAGACATTATTCAAAGTCAAATACATTGCATCTACTACCAAACCTCTTTAAATAATCCATATGGATTTGTTTGGCCACACCAACATCATGAGTATTGGTGGAAAGAGATATATTTTTGTTAAGTTGATAACTACTCACGTTTTACTTGGGTAATGTTTCTTTCTCGTAAACATGAGGCTTTCACAAACTTTGATATTATTTGTAGAAAAGTACTAAGAGAAGTTAAACACCTCATCACTTATGTTCAGAGTTATAATGGAGGAGAATTCAAAAACAAGGCATTTGAGGAATACTGTGCTTAGAACAGATACTCTCAAAATTTCTCATCACCTCTATTTCCTCAGCAAAATAGTGTGGTGGAGGAAAAGAATTGATCCCTCTAGGAAAATTCTAGGACCGTATTATTAGAACATAATCTCCCAAATCAATTTTGGGCGAAAGCAGTAAGCATAATATGTCACATCATTAATAGATGCCTGATCAGACCTATTCAAAAAAAGATACCTTATGAACTCTGGAGAGGAAAAAAGCCCAACATCAGCTACTTCTATCCTTTTGGATGCAAATTATTTATCAAAACAATGGTAAGAATAACTTGGGAATATTTGATCCATAAAGTGACGAAGGTATTTTCCTTAGATATTCTCCCACTAGTCATGCTTATAGAGCTTGCAATAAAAGAACTTTATGTGTTGAAGAATCTATACATATTGTATGTGATAAATCTAATCACCCCCTATAAGCTTAAGTGTTGATGAAAATAGGTAAGTAATCCATAATTTGGAGAAAATGATAGCACAATCTCTGAGCCATCACAAGACAAGTCGACTATACCCCCTTCAGAGTTGACTTCTATAGTAGAAATATTGAAACCAAGTATACCATGAGAGTGGAAACATAATACTAGCTATCCAAATGAACTCATCATCAAAAATACTAAAGATAGGGTGCAAACAATAGTATCATTGAGAAAACAAACATCTGTCACCCTTGTATCTCAAATTGAACCAAAGAAAATTGATGAGTCCCTCAAATATGAATCATAGGTCGAAGCTATAAAGGAAGAATTTAAATGAAATCAAGTTTGGACTTTGGTTAAAAGACCAATAAACTTCTTGGTAATTGGAACTAGATAGGTCTATAGAAAAAAATTAAATGAAGAAGGTGAGGTTATCACAAATAAAGCCAGACTTGTAGCTCAAGGCTATTCCTAACAAGAAGTTATTGATTTATGACAAAACTGTTTTCCCCGTGGTAAGGTTAGAGTCAATTTGGATTTTATTAGCCTTTGTTGCTTTCAAATATTTTAAGTTATATCAAATGGACGTTAAAAACGCCTTCTTAAATGGTTTTATTCATGAGGAAAATTTCGTAAAACAACCCCCAGGGTTTTAAAATTCGTCTATCCAGCTCATGTTTTCAAATTATTAATAGCACTCTACGATCTCAAAAAAGTTTCAAAGGCTTGGTATGAGATATTGAGTACTTTCTTACTAAACAACAATTTTCAAAGAGGTAAAATTGATACAAATCTATTCATACACAAGCTTGATTCAAATCTTCTTATTGTGCAAATTTACATTGATGATATTGTTTATGGTAGTTCTAAATCTCTCTATGTGAGAATTTTGCTAATTTGGTGAAAGGATAATTCAAAATTAGTCTAATGAGTGAACTTACATTCTTCTTGGGTTTACAAATCAAACAAACTCCCAAAGGTACTTTCATCAGTCAAGCCAAGTATACGAAAGAACTCATCAAAAATTTGGTATGGAAAAAGGAAAGGCCTATGGAAATTCAATGATTCCATCCATAAGCCTTGATTCGATATCATCTGGTAAGAATGTTGCTAATAAAATTTATAGAGGAATGATAGGATCACTACTCTACTTGACTTCCAATCAACCAGACATTATGTTCAGTGTATGTAAGTGTGCCAGGTTCCAGTCGACTCCCAAAGAGTCTCATCTGACTGTCATTAAAAGGATCATCCAATACTCTATAGGAACTCAAGACGTTAGACTATGGTACCCTTGATTTTCCTATTTTAACTTAATTGGATATTCAGACGCTAATTTTATAGGTGAAAAAAGTGATAGAAAAAGCACTAGTGGAACTTGTCAAATTCTTGGTGATGCCCTGATTTTATGGCATAGCAAGAAGCAAACTTTAGTTGCACTTTCAACAACTGAAGTCGAATACATAGCCATTGGAAGTTGTGGTACTAAAATTTTATTGATTATGCATCAACTACTTGATTTTAATTTGTATTTTGAATTTATTCCCATAATGTGTGATAACATAGTGCTATTAGTCTGTCTAAATATATTGTGCATCATTCTAGGATAAAACACACTGATATTAAGCATCATTTTTATTCATGATCATGTGGGAAATGGCAACTTTTTATTAACATTTGTTGACTTTGAATTTCAACTGGCAAATATTTTTACAAAACCCCTATTTGAAGAAAGATTTTGTTGACTTAGAAAAAGACTTGGTATTCTTAGTATTAATGATTTATGAGCTTTATTTTTGGACAAAAAATATTTTTACTTGCTCCAATTTTATGGTCAGGTTTTTTTAACTTGATTTTCAAAAAGGGAAGTCATCATTACTCTCAATATTTTTCCCGCCTCTTTTGTTGACTCTGCACCTCTTTACCTTCCCAACACTCTGTCGACTGCCACCTTTTCACTTCCATTAGTCACCTTTTTCCCTTACAACTGTTCGACTTCCTCCCCCCTATTTTTTAAAATAGTTGCATACTTTCCCCCTTCCTCCTCAAGTCCTCTTAACTGTTCTCTTATTTCTCTATCTGTCCCTTTTAAAATTCATTTTTTCTTCTTTCCCATGACCAAAACCAGTTTTATGGCAACCATATCCAAATCTTCTCCCAAAACCCTCCAAACAGCCCTGTTCTTCTCTCCAAAAACTTCAATGAATCCTCATTAGACCCACAGTCAACTCTCATTAATAGACGTCACCCTAATTCTAGTACAGCCCCCTCCACCAAAAAATCTCATCCAAACCCTCTCCACTTCCTCCCTCCAGAGGACATTCACAAGTTCTGTACATACTTTCATAAAGACAAATTCTCCGCCTTTAATAGTTTCTCTATTGTCCCCGATCTCATTATCAATCTTCATCAATTAAAAGACTCCTTCTATAATGTCAGTCACTTCTTCAAATTTCAAGATTTGTCCCTTGTTTTTCATCTCTATGTACTTCTGATTTATGAGGATTTAGTTTTCATGTTTTATGCTAATCTTAGCCTCTCGCCTGATAGTGGTGAACTCGAGACTCTTGCTCTTGGAACAAGAATCATTGTGAATGATTTTCTATTTGATAATGATTTTGATATGAAGTTCTCTGGTGACATCTATTTTATGAATGGGAATTGGCCCAATGATTTTGTGGTCAGCTTTAAAGAGGCCAAGAGATTTTGTCAGACCCAGACTCTATTTTGACCAATTTTATTCCCCTATCCTTCTATTTTAAGTTTCGTATTATGGCTCATATCATTACTACTACACTGATTCTTTGGAAAGGATCCCTCAGCAATATTACCAGTCGTGATATTTTTGTACTATACTGTCTGGTTAAGAAAATTAAAATCAGTTGGGAAACTTGGATCCGTGAGTACATGCTTGAAAGTGCAGCCGATGTTCATTCCTCTACCAGTTTATCATATGGACTACTCATTACTCAGATTCTTCAGTACTATTCTATTGATACCCCTTAGCGGATGTTCTTGACATTTGTGACTCCAAGGGAAGAAAGGGAAGAACATCAGAAAATTAGGAAGCGCCTACTAGTAAAGGGGAGAAAGTCGACCACCGATACATAAAAGTCGACTGATACTCAAGAAACTTGGAACAACAGAAATGTGTGAAAGCCAGGGGGAGCAAGCTGACAGAAAGGGAAGTCAACTGATGTTTACACTCATTTGTCATTATAAAAAAAAGGGAGATTGTTAGCCTCCTATGTTTACATTTTAATAATGAAAATATAATGAGTTGATCTTTGCAGGATATTAGAAGACTGCTAATGATGGAAGAAGCTGGGTCCATGAATGGAAGACATCAAATCATGATCTATGGCATCAAATCGAATCAATTAAAACTAAGAGCAAACGGAAGGAAAATCTCAGTCCCAAAATCACGGCAGATCAGATCAATCACAATGAAGCAAAAGGAAAAAAAAACCATGAACAAACTTTGAAAAGAATCATTCACTACAAGATCAAAAGGAAGAAAAGATCATGAATGTATCTAATACGGACGTTAGTGAAAGTCGTGTATGGACATATTTGATATGGACATACCATATGATAACTTTCCTCTATCAAGGAATTAATTCAAATCTTTGATTGATAAGAAATCTCTTGGGTTTCCTTACAAAGTGTAGCAGTTGAAGACTATAAAAGAAGAAGACTAAAGATAGACAAGAGTTATAAAACTTCAAGAAGAAATCTCAAAGTGTCTCAGTCTTAGTCTCACAAAGCTTTGTAATCTATAGCTTACAATTGTTATATAAAGAGTAGGATCGAGCCAACTTTGTAATACAAACTGAAGCTTTGTCACAAGATCTAAAGAATAAAATAAGTCTTCAAAACTTGTTTCTCATCATTGTACTCGAGCCAACACTAAAATATCTAAGGAAACAATGAAACCCAAGGGGACTGAAAGTAGGCACCACATTGGTGTTTTGAACCAGGATAAATCTTTGTGTTCTTTACTTTAAATTTAGTTATTTATTTACATGCTTGTTTTAAGTCTAACCTATTTTGTGAAGTATACCGATCTGTAGGAAATACGACTGTGAGAAGTCAATAATCGACTCACATAAATTTTTAATTCCCTCCCCCCCCTCCCTCTTGAATTTCAAAGAGGAACCTCAATAATCAAAAATAAATTTTTAATTAAGAATTGGAGTTGGAGTTCATAAGCTCCCGCAAGCAAAAGAGAAGAAATTCTCTATATATAATTATATTTGAGTGTGTATATATATATATATATATATATATATGAATAACTTTTTTTATTTTGAGCATAACTCTTTTTATACACTTTCATGGATTACTTTGTTCAGTTCTTTGCCATGATCATAATATTTTGAACTGAACACTTTTTAGGTTATTTAAAAATAAATTAGTTGGTTAAAATTTAACTTTCTTAGAATGAGATTTTGAAAAATAAATTTCATTGAGTATCATTCATGAGTTTTATGAATATCTTTTCAAATTCATGTTTGTTTATTGATGATTGAAATTATTATATTTACTGATCCCAAATGTATTGTGTTGTCGGGTTATATTGCTCAGTTCTCATGCTTATTCAAAAATCAAGAACTTTCCTTGAATGTGATTTAAGGCAAAATACTAGGTAGATTTTTAGTCGGAAAATGAAATTAGGCCTTCCTTGTTAAATCATGATCAAAATCAACCTACCTAAATTATGTTTATCCTTACCCAGCCCCTTTTATCCTAAATGAATTATTTCTCATTTTGTTGATAAGTCAAATTTCAACACGAGGATAATCTTTGTTATCAACCTATTTGTTCACTTTAGTTGTTTTTCCTTGATGAAAAAAATTTAATGCAAGACTAATGTGGGGAGTAGTTATTTAAAAGAAACAAATGATGATTGTTGTTGAGCTTATTGATATTTTAAGAATGTTATAAAAAAAAGTGGTTACAAAGAGAACTTTTGATAACGACGTCTTGGAAAACAAATAAAAGAGAAAAAAGGGATGAAAAGTTTAAAAAAATAGAGGTTGATTTGTTTAGAACAAAGGAAAGCAATGATGTTTAAATGTTAAAGTATTGTGGTGCTTATGAGGGACTTGAGTCACTTTTATTTATATCTATCCATTCCATTCCTAAACCCATATTACAACCCTATAACAGTCCTACGTGGAGAACCACATGATAGGCAAGCTTATGTCAATTTCAATTAACTTGAGTACTTCTTTGTTGGGAGTGAGAGAATTTTCTAACTATGCCTTTCTTTTAACTTGTGTTGATATATTGTTGATTTATGGGTATCTCTCTTTATTTGGTGAGACATAATTGGAATAAGAAAATATTGTAATTTTGAGTTTCAAGGTGAATATGAGTGTGGTTAAAATTATTTGAAATCATAATGTAATCTTAGTGTAATTTTATTTGTCAAAAGTTTCTTAATTTTACTTACAATTTTAGCCGCTATTTTTTTTTTGTTTGCTTTGCTTGAGGACGAGTAAATATTCAAGTGTGGGGGTATTTGATGAGATATATTTATTAGTTTATTTTTATATATTAAATATCAAGTATTTTAAATAAATATGAATAAATATATCCTATTCTCGTATATTTTTTAACAAATATTGTAGGAAGAACAAATTACGAAGATGAAATAAGGAAGATATAAGCAAGGAAGGAAGAGACATCTGCTACAATTTCATCAAAGAATTCACAAGGACGATAAAGATAAAATAATGAAATTCTCATCAATGTATTTGAATTTCTCATCAAAGTTTCATGATATTTGTCATACCAAAATCTCATCAAGATTGCATGATAAATTATCATGTCAATTTCTCCTTAAGATCTTATGATATATTGATATTATTTTGAAAATTCTCACCAAAGCCTCCATAGAAATTTTGCTATAAATGGGAAGGTTCTTTTATTGTAAAGACATAATATACACCATGAGCAAGATTCATTACTCTTGTTTTCTTTCTTTTCTTTTTTTTTCTTTAGTAGGATAATATTTTCTTAATAGTCTTATTTTTCTTCATAATGGAGTAATTTATTTCGGTTGGGATAGTTGATGAAGATCGATATATATATTTATAATGCTATCTCAGTTTTAATACATGCTTCGCCTGCAAGTTTTAATTACATCTTCATATTGTGCCGAAATAATAATTTTATTTAATTATTATTTTTACATCTATCTATTTTATCTCTAAGTTATTTTTATATTGATTTTGTAATTCTCACGGAGCAAAGTTAATACATAATAACTAATGAATAAAATAGTAGATGGAGATTAATATTTAGTTATTTATTATTCTAAACCTTTAATTTTTCTTCTTTTAGTCCTAATTTTTGAGAACGGATTAACTCAAGAAAACATATTAATTTCATGATCTCTATCTTATTTATTTTTTTGTTAAATAAAGCATTTTATTTCCCCAAAGCAATTAGAGCATCAAACAGGGTCAGACCCCCTGCTTCTCAGTTTACAAGACAGTGAATACTTAGGAGAGGGCCTCAATAAGAGACTAGGAGTCCTCAAATGTAAGAAAAGGAAATGAAATCAAAACTACAAGCTAAGTTATTCTATCAAGTGATTTAGCAGGTCTACATTCTGAATTTTCATCTTCATCATGGAATTGCTGGTAGTTTTATTAACACTGGCGCCCACTTCTTGTATGCTTGACCTCTAACATGGATATGGTAAGCAATTTCTATGCACACTCTATCCACCCAGTAACTCCCTTGTTAGAATCTGGTGAGGCTTTTTTCCTTCCATATGGTGTTTACCATCATGGAAAAGAAACTACATAAGATGGCTCCCCTGGCAGATTTCCCTTTTGCTTGTTGTGTTACCCACTCAACCTTAGTCGTCCAGCCATCAATAACTCTTTGCACACCTAACTACCCCAGTTTTCTCATCCATAGGCCTCTAGTAGTGCAGCATTCAAAGAACAGGTGTTGATGAGTCTCATCATCACTGTCATAGAACATACAGAAAGATGGTATATGTATGCCAAACTTAGCTAGCCTTTCTACAGTGGAGAGTCTTTTCAGCAGGGCCACCCAAGTATAAATGAATGTCTGGGATGTACACTGCGATTTAGCATAGCTCCTTTCTAAAGGACTTTGGGTATTTGTGGGTGCATTGCACCATACATCTTTTTGATAAGAAACTTGAAATTCTACATATATGATGTCAGTCTTACCAATAGATCACCCTGTAGCTCTGGATCTGTCATGACATAATTTTTTGCTCTTATAATTTTCCTAATTGGCCAAGTAGCATTCTTGGGAATTTCACAGGTTTCAATAGTTGCGTTTGAGGTAATAATAATGTACCCACCTTATCCAAAGGCAATCTTTTTTTCCGGCTAAAGCCCACAGTTGTTTAGTGATTGTTGCTTTGTTCCACGGATACAAATTTAGTATATTTAGGCCACCTCCAGATTTGGGAAGGCAGAGTTTTTCCCAACCCACCAAAGCTCTCTTGGAGGTTAAAGATTTGGAAACTTTCAGCAATTCAAATCAACAGAACTATAACAATATGCTAATTCCTTTACAAAACAACTCGCCAAGCACAACCCACAACTAAATGTGTCTTTTAGACCAAGAAAAATAGAATTATATGCATACATTGGTTCTGCAGAGAGACAAGCTTACAATTTTAGAGAATAAGGCTAATTGGAACAACTCTTCAATGGTAATCTCACTTGATTGTGTTTAAATAGGAAAGAAAGGAGAAGAGGTAGGGTCCTACAATAAGTTCCTGCAGATTCTTTGAACCCAAATAAAGTTGAACAATTTAAGGATGTGAAGAGGTTACAACATATGTAACTGCCTTATTTAATTATTTTAAAATCTTTTGGGTCAAAAATGGGCCATTTAACAAGGCTTCAGAGTCAACCGACCCAACCCATGTTTAGGGTTAAAACGATGCCAGACCTGATAGTCCGTCAGTATTTCAACGATCCACCAGGATGACTGTCGAAACTTACCAAGCCCTAAGCACTTCTGCTTCATAGTGACGGTCAACGGAACGTCCCACCAAATTTTTTATGGTCCACCAAAGTCACTATCGCACCTTATTAGAACCCAGGCTATCTTGGTTATTTTTTATGCCCGATTAGATGGCTCACCACTTTGGGACGGTTCACCAATTTAACCTTCAACTTGATCCAGTGAATGAACTTTCTTGCCTTTTTCCGATGGTTAAAATAGTGGTCTGTCATATGACTGGTGGTCCACTAAATCAACGGTCCATTTTATTCCCGTAGAGGAATTTTGTGTCCTATCTTCAACTGTGTCCCTCTTTCCCCTTTTTACTGTATTTTTGGTCCTGCACACTCCATAAATATATCAAAAATGCACAAACACATAACATGAACTCTAACTATGGTTACAACATGAGTTGTGGGTTACCTCCCACTAGCTCCTGATTTATCATCGTGGCACAACTCAGTATCTCGATTACTCAGACTTCATCGAGATAGAAGGCATCAATACTTTTTATCGAGTTTTTTGGACCGATATAAAGTTTGATTCATTTCCTGTTAACTTTGAAGACGCTTCCATCTTTATTTTCAAGTTCCACTACTCCAGATGAGTAGACTTGACTGACTTTAAACGGACCTGGCCACTTGGACTTGAGTTTACCTGGAAATAATTCGAGTCTGGAGTTGAATAGAAGCACTAATCACCTTTTTGGAAATCTCTACTTTCAATCCTTCGATCATGGTACTTCTTCATCTTCTCCTTGTATAAGTATGCTCTTTCATAAGCCCCCAGATGTAATTCATCCATCTCATTCAATAGCCCCAGTCTTAGCTCCGCTGCCTCCTTCTAATTCAGATTTAACCTTTTGAGAGTCCACAGAGCCTTATGCTCAAGCTCAATCGGTAAGTGACATGCTTTTCCATAAACTAGCTGATAAGGTGACATGCCAAATGGTGTCTTGAAATTAGTTTGATACGCCCACAAAGCATCATCGAGCTTTCGAGACCAATTTGCCTACTAGCGTTCACCATTTTAGCTAAGATGGCCTTAATTTCCTAATTTGAGACCTCTACTAGCCCACTAGTTTTTGGGTGGTATAGGGTCGCCACTCTATACTGTTTCACCCCATATTTTTCCAAAGCCGCTCGAAACACTTTATTATAAAAATGAGATCCTCCGTCGTTTATAATAGTATGTGGTACTCCAAAGCGAGGGAAGATGTTCTTTTTTAGAAACGCAACAACTCTCTTTTCTTTATTATTAGATAAGTCAATGACTTCGACCCATTTTGATACATAATCAATAGCAACTAGAATGTACTTCATTCCGTACGAGCTTACAAAAGGGCCCATGAAATCGATGCCCCAGACATCAAAGAACTCTACTTTAAGCATCTTCGTCAAAGGCATCTCATGCCTCTTGGAGATTAACCCCTGCCTCTGGCATTGGTCACACTTCAGTACAAACTCGTAAGCATCTTTGAATAACGTTGTCCAATAGTAGCCAGTCTGCAGTACCTTTCTGGCCGTTCGATCACCTGCATGGTGACCTCAAACTAGGGAAGCATGACATGCTTCCAATATACACAATACATCTACTTCTGGTATACATTTCATTATAATATTGTCTGCACATCACCGAAAAAGATACGGCTCATCCCAAAAGTAGCGTGTCACATAATGAAGGAATTTCTTTCTTTCATGGAAAGAAAGATTTTTTGAGATGGCTTCACTCACAACATAGTTTGCAAAATCAATGTACCAAGGCATTTTCTCCATAGCAGCAGCAAGGATCTCCTCATCAAGAAATACATGATCTATCTTCCTTTCATCACTAAATATTTGCTCACCTTCCATCCTGGACAGATGATTCGCAGCTTGGTTTTCGCAACCCTTCCTATCTTTGACTTCAAAGTCAAATTCTTGGAGCAGCAACACCAATCTAATCAGTCTTGGTTTTACATCTTTCTTAGCCATTAAATACCTCAAGGTTGCATGATCAGTGTGGACCACCACCTTGGTCCCCAGAAGATAAGCCCTGAATTTCTCAAAAGCATAAACTACAGCAAGGAGTTCTTGTTCCATCATCGTATAATTTTCCTGTGCCCCATTTAGTACCTTACTCGCATAATATATTTGATGGAATAGCTTCTCCTTCTTTTTACCAAGAGTTACTCCAAGTGCCACCCCACTAGCATCACATATGATCTCAAATAGTTTGGTCCAGTCAGGAGCAACAATGATAGGAGCCTCTACTAGTTTCATCTTAAGGCTCTGAAAGGCCTTTTTACAGTCATCATCGAAGGTGAATTTAGCTTCTTTCTCTAGAAGCTTGTAAAGAGGATCTGTAACCTTCGAGAAGTCTTTAATAAACCTGCGGTGGAACCCCGCGTGACCCAAAAATTGTGTATCCCTTTAACTGAGATAGGGGGTGGCAGTCTTTCAATTACCTCGACTTTCGCTTTATCTACTTCAATGCCTTTGCCTAAAATCTTATGGCTGAGAACAATGCCCTCCTTCACTATGAAGTGGTATCTTTCCCAATTTAGAACAATATTGAACTCTTCACAGCACTGTAGTACTTTACTGAGATTCAACAAACAGAGATCAAAGGAATCAACTACAACCAAAAATTTATCCATGAACACCTCCAAGGTGTCTTCAACCATATCAGAGAATATTGACATCATGCACTACTAGAAAGTAGTTGGTGCATTACACAGTCTGAAAGGCATCATCTTGAAAGCGAACGTCCCATAAGGACTTGTAAACATCGTTTTCTCCTAATCTTTAGGAGCAATAGATATCTGATTGTAGCCTAAATAACCATCTAAAAAGTAGTACCAAACCCTTTCCGCTAGCCGATCAAGCATTTGTCCGTGAATGGTATTGGGAAGTGGTCCTTCAGCGTCCATGAGTTGAGTTTCCTATAATCCATGCATACCCTCCACCCAGTGACAGGTCTAAGTGGGATCAACCCATTTTTATCATTTACTACAACCATCATGCCCTCTTTCTTAGGCATACATTGTACAGGACTCACCCACTTACTATCTGATATAGGGTATACCACTCCTGCATCTAGCCACTTGATGATTTCCTTCTTCACCACCTCTTACATAGGTGGGTTCAAATGATGTTGATGTTCAATAGTCGGGATGTACTCCTCCTCTAGCTGGATCTTTTGTGTGTATATGCCAGGCAGAATATTGATAATATCTACAATCATCCAACCAATAGCCCTATTATACCTATTAAGGATAGAGATAAGGGCTTCCACCTATTGCTCACCCAGATCAGAAGCAATAATAACAGGTAGTGTATTCCCATTGCCTAGGAATACATACCTTAGATGACCAGGCAGCTCTTTCAGCTCCAAAGTGGGTGGCTCCTTAATAGATGGTTTAGCAGGTGGACTTGGGTAATTTTTCAAGTCTAGATCCAACTTCTTGGGTGCATATGAGTAAGACCTCATGCCTGTTAAGGCATACTATCTCCTCATTATCTCTGATGTCATCATGATCGAAATTCATCAATACAGCAGCTAAGGTATCCACAACAAATTTTTCTTCTATAGATAAATCCTTCTCATCCTCATAATATACATCAACAATTGAGAACACACTCATTTCTTTCTGCTGCTTCATTGATCGGTAAACATCAAATCACACCACTTCATCATTCAGCCTAAATAAGAGCTCATTATCTTGCAAATCAATCAGCACACTTTCGGTTGCAAGGAAAGGTCGATCCAAGATTATGGGCACCTCGAAGTCTACCTCACAATCCAAAATAACAAAATCCACAGGAAATATGAAGCTAGCAACCTTTACCAGCACATCATACAAAATACCAACAGGTCACTTTACTGACTAGCCTCCATCACAAGTAGCATGTTGGTGGGTGTAGGGTCTCCAAAACTCAACTTTTTATAAATATCTAATGGCATCAAATTGATGCTCACTCCCAGATCACATAAAGCCTTAGCAAATTCCAGTGACCCAATTGTACAAGGAATAATAAATGCTCCTAGGTCTGCCTTCTTCTACACCAAGGACCTCATAGAAATAGCACTATAATGATGGAGATTATCCACCAGTTCGTAGCTTACAGCTCTTTTTTTTGTCACCAGATCTTTCATAAATTTAGCATATCCTGGCATTTGTTCAAGTTTCTCTACCAAAGGCACATTCATTGTCAGTCGCTTTAACATTGCCATGAATTTACTAAATTTAGTGTTATCAGGCTTCTTGTTCAATCTCAAAGGAAAGGAAGGTGGTGGTTTTGGGAGAGTATTCACCACTACTTTCTTTTCCTTTACTTTTTCTTTTTCCAACTCTCAACCTGTTGTTAATTAGAAGGGATATCAATATTATCTAGCTTCTCAGACTCCACTGGATTACCTTTTTTAAGCTCAACATCTTCTTCAATCACCTCATCATTCATAGCTTTGCCCAAAGAAGGGCCTGATAAAACCTTACCACTCCGTGTGGTAATAGCTATGCACAAACTATTATTTTGAGGATTTTGAATTGTATCACTTGGCAGTGTTCCACTTTTCCTCTAATTAAATGCTATAGAAATTTGGCTCATTTGTTGTTCCAACTATTTGATCAAAGTAGAGTGCAAGTTTAACAACTGACTCATAGAAGACAAATTGGTCTTCATGGTAGTCACCCCAGAGTTAGTAGCCTTAACTCCCTTTAACAATTTCTCCATCATGTCCTCCATGGACATCTTTCTAGAACTAGTTGCTGTAGTATCTCTACTTTCGGGAGGTACATACAGCCCACTTCTATCATTCTTACTCTTCCACTTTCCTTGATCCCGATCCTTATATCCAGCCTTATGATAATAAATCTGACCTTAATTTCCTTGGATATTTCCTCAGAAACCCCATGGTTATTTAGATAGTTTGCTTTTTCTTCTGAATTAGAATCATCTTTACTTTAAGATGTAACCGCTTTCACCTTTTTTGTCTTTCCAGACAATAGATGCTTAGTCAATAATTCCATCTGTGTCTTTAAGTGTGCCATATCTTGGTCTCATTCTTATTTTTTTTATGTCGTTCTGCAGTCATACTACCAGACATAGTAGGGATTGCTACCACAGAATCCCTGGTATACCAAGCTCTACTTTGTTTGGTTATTTCGTCTAGTATCTCTGAAGCCTCAGGAAAAGTAAGGTCCATAAATGATCCTCCATCCACATTATCAACAACTGGCTTCATAATAGAGTTCAAAGCCCGATAAAGAGTCTCCATCAAATAAATATCTATCATGTTATAGTTTGCGAAATGTATCAACTTCTTTTTAAACCTCTCCCATATCTCATGACGGCCTTCAGTTGGCAGCTTCCTACAATTACTAATCTCATCCCTCAACTATATCCTCCTGGAAGGTGGAAGGAACCTTTCTAGGAAAGCCACTTTCAACTGCCTCCAGTTGGTTATAGAATTGGGTGTCAGCTCATTAAGCCATAATGTTATCTCCCCAGATAGAGACAACGGAAATAAACACAGGCGCATGGCATTCTGACCCACTCCAAAATTATCAAAAGACTTTCAAATAGTGACAAAGCTCACCAAATACATATTGGGATTGTCTCCCGGGAGTCCACCAAACAACCCCTTTAAGTGGAGGAGTTGAATTATTGTGCTTGTAATATTGAATTTAGCTCTAGGTGCGAATGGTGGAGGGATAATAGCTCCAGTTATACCCAATCCATCCATACTATCCTCATCATCATTAGGATCAAACTGCACAGCTTAACGATCAGGTCTCACTCTGAAAAGACGATTTCTAGGCGCATTTCTTTTCACCGATGCCACTATATCCTCTGCACACCTTTGATTTCCTGGTGCTAATAAATCCTCATCCCCTAGGTCCTCTTTATCTGGATTAGGTACCCATCCTGGATTGTCTGCATTCGTTTGATTTATCTGGGCTCTAGCCATAACAGCTAATCTTTCTTTCTCTTGTGGATCAGCCATTCTACTAATCAACTGAGGCTCTGGATAAATTGGTAATAATGGTGCACCTGATCTCCGTGTATTGTGCATATATAATTATCAACATGCATAAACAAAAATAATAAATAAAAGTAAATCTTTAGGACACTTTGACCAAAGGGTCAATTAACAATCACAAACTTAATTAACCACCGTATTCCCCAGCAATGGCACTAAAATTTGATACGCCCAAATTACAACCTTCTGATGGAAGTGTAAGCGGTCACTATCAAATATAGAACCCAACTAGATTGGGTGTTGAATCCTACAGGGAATACTGTGTTCACTAAGTCTTATGGTTGTTATTAGACTGTTGATCGAAGGGTCCTGAGCAAAAAATAGGGTTTTTGATTTATCAATTGTATAAAAATGCTTGTCACAGAAAGTAATCCACTTGTTGATTGTATTAAAAATAGTAATTCAGTAAGAGTAGTCAAACTAGAATTATGGTTACCAAGATAGTTAAGCCGCTAGGGTTGTGAACTATTTTGAATTTCCTATGAACAATTCTAATTGCAAGAGTGAGTGAATTATATGATTTACCCATTAGTTTCTCAACCTAAATGAGTAATTTTATCCCTTAATTCTTTCAAACATAAGGAACATATTATTTGTTCAACTATATTCTCACATGGATTGATCCGGTTAAGGCATCTACCCTCTATCCAAAGGTTAAATCCTTGAGATTTATGTAAACCCTTTCTTTTCCCAACAAACACTTTTTCATTTGAATAAGTGATGTTTTTGGGCTCAGTTTTCAAGTTTGTAACCAAAAAAAGTCATTAAAGTTAAGAAGGGTTTATGCAATATCAATTAATCATGGGAATCTACTAGATTCACAACCCAATTCAACTTTTCACATTAAGTCTCCCATAACCCTAGTTATGGAAACCTAGCCACACATCTCCATGATAGAAATATAAGAAATCATTGTATCATTCATGAATTAATTCAAGAGTTACTTACAAAAGTTATAAGAATTTGTTCTTGAATCTTCAATAGAGATGAAATGATTAGATCCACAAGATTTTCTTAACTCCCCAAAATACTAGGTTACAAAGAGTTTCTAGATATGGAGACTATGATAAAAATGAAAAATAAAAAGATCCCCCAATAATAAACCTAAAACTAGTATTTATACATTCTCAGGTAAAAAGAATCTAAAATTTGAATTTAGAAAATTGCATCAAGACTGACGGCCAAAGTAGTGGTCCGTCGTGGGGTTGACGGTCCACTATTTGGTCTGTCGCTTCTGATCCTGGGTAGTCACATTCTCGATAAGACAGATGGCCAAGCTGGTGGTCTATCATAGATCTGACGGTCCACCATTTGGTCCATCTATGAATCCTTCAGGAAGTGATGTTTAGGATAAGGCTGGCGGCCAAGATAGTGGTCCATTATAGATTTGACAGTCCACTATTCGGTCCGTCGCTGAATCCTTTAGGAAGAGATATTCTGGATAAACTTGATGGCTAAGATGTTGGTTCATCGTAGATCTGACAGTTCACCATTTGGTCCATCACTGAATGTTTTAAAACCTTGGGGTTAGCCTAAGACTTGACGGTAAAGTTGGTGGTCTATCGAAGGTGTGACGGTCCACCATTTCAACCATCAGAATCACTTTTCTGCCACTTTCCAGAGTCTTTTTCTTCAGCTGACTCCTTGCCCTGAAACACTGAAAACCAGCATCAAATGCAACCTTGGTTGCTTGAAAACATCCAATTTTCCCAAGAAATGATGCAAAATGGTCCGTCAAAAGCCGAAATATCAAGCCTCCTGTACATAAATATGGAGCACAACACACCCATGTATAAGACTCTACTAGATGTGGCTTTCAGACTTCCTAGGACTCTATTGAACCATAGGCTCTGATACCAAGTTTGTAACGCCTTGAATCTGGCACCCAAAATGCTACATGGTGCTCATAACCTCGAAGGACCACAAGCTAACCCATGACTGATATCTGTACCTGAACACTGCATAATATACTGTATAAATACAAAATTATAGGTTGTAAGGCCATAAGGTTCAAAACTATAACATAACTAATAAAACATAATATCTAGAAGGGGCTATGAAATACCCAAGACAACTAAAATAACTGTCTAAACATGCTAGTCTAAAAAGCCTTTAATTGACTGAGCTATCTGAATAAGAAGTTGATGGGATATGTCCCCTAACTAACTCCAACTACTGAAATAAATTAATTAATGAGATAATAAGGTAATGGTCATGTCCTCGAAGGATGAGGACCCACTGCTAACTATAACTGCTGAGACAAGAATGCTACTAATGCTCTAGAGCTCATGCTTCTGAACCTATGGCATAAAACACCATAGAACAAATGTATCAGTACATTTGAATCTACTGGTATGCATGTAAGGTAGGCTGAATACAAAGGGTTCACATGCATAAAATATACTAACTGACTGGATAACATGAACGTGAGAATACATGTATGAATACATAATAATCGTAACTGAGTTCGTGATAACATAATTACAGAATCTGAGTACTAACAACTGTGTAGCTAAAATAACTAATTCTGAGCGACTGTATCTAACAGTCTAGTTTCTAATGGAACTAGCTAAGCTCCATTCTATTTTGAGATGACTGTATCTAACAGTCCTAAATCCTGTAGAGCTATCTAAGTTCTATTACTAAGACTGAATGATTGTATCTGACAATCCTGATTTGTAACTGAAATTATGGGAAGTAGTTATCTAACCGACATAGCCCTACTACGCTAGTATGGTTGAGTTGGGTTCCAATCTGTAACCCCAATTAGAAGGGTATCAATACCATATCAACCGGTAAGGACAAGCTGTGGGTGACCCTCATCTGACAGTGTTCCCATAAAAATAGTGGGACCCTTATCTGATAGTTTTTATCCACCTCATCAACCCTCATCTGACAGTGTTGATGTTTCAACCTATGCTGGCTACATAGTTCTGGAACGCAAGGATGACTTCTAAGAATCACACCTTCATCTGATAGTGTATGTTCCTATTCTTGGGTTCACTCGGTGCTAATTCCTACTCCTATCTGAATAGACACTGAACATGGATTACTTAACTGAACTAGACTAAATTAATTGAGTTTCGTTACTGATGGAATACTATTGAGATTACTGAATTTCTAAGATCTCTAAGATTACTGAGTTTTCCTGAGTCATATGACTGATTGAATTTCTATGAACATGGCTCGACTGAGAGTATCTTGAAAACATGACACTGGTTCTAGGCACACAGCTAATTGACCAACATCACAATCCATAATACAATAAGTTGGAGATTTCATGAAGCAGGAGTTTTAAAGCACCACAAGGGTTACACATGTATCCATAATTCACTGACTAAGATATTTCATCAAACATTTGACATGCATAAACTTGTACATGATTGGGGATTTCATATTATCACACTAGTATGGTAGTTTTCCTTCACATAGGTATTTAATCAAGCAAACGGGGAGCATGCCTTGGTTATAAAATCAACATATCTAATAATCATGGATACATCAATCAACGTGTAAATTTAAGGGTTTATCATGATTATTATGCAAATCACCACATCCTAGGGTCAATCATTGGAATATGTAATTTCAAACATGAATCAAAACCCCACAACATCATGAACATGAATTTCAATTTAATTTGAATCATGAACATTCATAAATACATAAATCTTGAATTTTGAAAAGAGATTCTTGAGCTTCATGGGTGAAAGATACTCATGAATCAACACATGACTTACCGTGATTGTGAGTTTCTTGAAGTTCTTGGACTTGAAGAACTTGAATTTATTGGTTTCTTAAAGAAGGATTTGGATCTTTTTCTTGGGGATTATCTTTGAGAGAAAATCCTAATTTGATGTTGTGAATGAATAATGAACTTATGAGCCTTGGTCTGATATAATTAGTGGTTAAAATGGGTGGAAAAAGACCCAAATACCCTTTAAAATAACTTAAAATTCACTGAACGGGACCTTCGATGGTCCGTTGCGGGCTTGATGGTCCGTCAATGGCTTGACGGTCCGTCGTTTCGACCGTCATATGTGGTCCAAAAAAAAAGACTCACTGCCTTATAGCGACGGCTTGGACAATGATCCATCACAAGTTCGACGATACATCAACCTGTCCATCACACCTTATTCAGAAGGTTGACTCACTGCCTTAGCTACGATGGTCAGTCGCTAGATCGATGGTTCGTTAACTTGGCCGTTGCACCTGGGTGATTCTGACAGCTCTGAGTAAAACGTCCATAACTTTTTACTCCAATACCAAATTTGGATAAAATTGGTATCGTTGAAAAGCTAATTAAATTTTCCACATGATAAAAAGTGAAAATCTTAAAAATTCAATGTGTACAAGAATGGATTCATATTTCAAAGTAAGTTTCTAATATTCTTCAGACGATTTCAAGTTAGGTAGAAGTACGGGGTATTACAATTTTGTATCGAGATAGATGTGATTTTGATGTAGCATACCTCAGAACTACATTTCCATTATCGGATAGGATTGTCCACAATTAGGGTGACTCCTTTTTTAGCCTTCAGCTCGGATTTGGATTCGTAAGTTATGTTTCGTCTTGTGCACTAGTAATGTATATGATGGATCTTATTCATCTAGACAAGACATTAAACTTCATGTTGTTCACCTAGTTTATGTCAGTTAAGAAAAACTCCCCCAAATATAGAAATATTAAGTATTTTCTACTATTAATTGTTAAAGATTTATGAAGATCACATGGAAGTTTCTTTAAGAAAGCATCTTGAACTTTTTGTTTTGGGTATAAAGTTGCATAAAACTTATTAATTGAGTTTTATATGTTTAATATTGATTTTTATGATGCACTTATCTCATTGTAGTTATTTCTTCAGCTATGTGAGAAGTCAGTGAGTTCTATTATCATCTCATTATTCAGCTAGTTTTCATGTTTAGGCTTTATGACCTTGCTCAGTTTCAGTTTTCATTTGGTAAAGGTTTATATTTTACATTTCGTTATTACATACAAATGCATTCAAAGTATTGACACTTTTTTTGCACTATATCATTTTATGATGTTGATTTTGAACCTTGAACTCAGGGTCGCAGTCAAGCACTTCACTGGACTTTTCATCATCAGCTTGTGGAAAGTCATATTTGCATTCAAAGGACTTGATCATGTTTCCTCTCATCCTTACACTTTTAGAAAATTGGTTTAAATAAATTTATCCTAGTTGACTTGTTCAATTCATGTTCAGAGACTTCATTAGACATATACCATTTTTTACTTTTCAACTTGTGTTTTTTTTAAATTACTTTTAGTGTTGGTTATTGAAACAAAGTGATTTATATATTATCTTTTGATTTTCATTTCATGTTTATTGTTTCTAGCTTCCTTAATTTATAAAAGTTAACATTTTATGAACAGCTTGTCAGGCCAATGGTCCGCTTGGGATCATTCATGATTTCAAATGTCCTATTATATCTAGGTTGTAGGCTCGGGGTGTGATAGGTAGTGAAATTTGAATCTCCAGTTCCACTCTTCTTAATTCACAAAATGGCTTTCATTGGACCGTCAAGTTATTTTCTGTTAATTTAACAAAAATAAGTTGGTAGAGAAAATATTTTTCCACAATTTTGGTCCAATAGAACAAAAGAAAATAGAAAAATATTTTTAATCATATAGATCACATGTTAAAATTAAGAAGGTGTAGTAATTCATAAGATTCAACTCCAAAAATAAATTCACTGTTTTCAACTTCCTCATTATGAGTATCCCTCCGTCCCATATTACTTGTTCATCTTACTAAGAATTCTTGTCCCAAATTACTTGTCAACTTATTAATTAAAGATAAAATTAATCAAAAAAAATTTATTTTATCCCTACAATTAATACTCTTTGAAAGTGTAAAAACAAGTTTGTAAATTTCCAAAAAAGTATCTTAAGGGGTAAACTAGTAAAACTAGCCTTCTTATTATGATTTTTTAAGGAGTGTTCAAAAGTAAAAGTGATCAACTAATGAGACGGAGGAAGTAGTTGACACCATTATGTTTAATCATTGTTTTGTCCATTTAAATATAAGGATAAATAGGTAAAATACACCTTTAATTATTGGATTATTAAGGGGTGTGTCAAATCAAAGGGGCCAAGTAAAACGAAACGGAGGAAGTACTACCTCCGATTTAATTTTACTTGATCACTGTTGACTTGTGCATTTTATCAAACTAATATTATTAATGATATTTTAGAAATCCAAATTTGATCATTATAATTTTTGTAGCATTTAATAATAAGAGTAGCATGTAAAAGAAGTAAATAAATTCTCTTGACATTCGAAATGAATAAGTATTCTTTCCGTCCATCTTCACTTGTTCACTATTGACTTGGCACACACCTAAAGCAATAATAAATAATAGAGATAATTTTTTATGTCGCCCTTTGAATGTAATAAATTTAATACTTTAAGTAAAGCATTGGGTAATTAACAGTATTTAACAACATGGAAAAATGAATAAATAATTATAAAGTATCCATTGCTTTTCAATTTGGACAAGTATTATCGTACATTTATTTTCTTAGTATAGTGGACAACTAAAAATAATCAGAGGGAGTAAATTAAAATATTTATTTTTAATATAGAAGCCAAGTAAAATTGAATGAAGGGAGTACTCACCCCGTTCAATTTTACTTGGCTTCTTTCCAAATATATCTATTTCAAATTAGTTGTCCACCTTATCAAATTATTTATTTCAATGACAATAACGTGAAGCTTTACGTTGAATTAGAAAAAATTGTCTCAAATTTTGTAGTCTATCCTTTGTGCATAACTACAATAAATAAATCTATCGGTAAGCTAATGTTTGATGCACTAATGCAATTATTTGTGTAGAAAGAATGGAGTTGGATGCTATTGCACTTGTTGTAGTTGAGTTAAAAAGTGTTGACTCGTTATATGTACTAGAAATCAAAATTGCAAAATTCATCAGTGATTGCAAACATATTGAGGTTAAGATGGATCACTTTACAAAAATAAAGTTACTCTCATAGCTGTTATGGCCAAATTTGTCATAGATTATCAATTTAACTTCAAAGAAAAATGATCTAAAAACTAGAGGTATAAACATTGATGTATCGAGTTAGATACATTGTTATCTATACACGTAAATGTCCAACATGTTGTATTGTTCATGACAGTATTTTTGAATTCTTGATGGTACATTATATTGTGACGAATACATAGATGATACTTTAGTTATTATACATAAGTTCCATTCCTTCCTTTAATACAAATTGATATTTTGCTGAATTTTTTTAAAGATACATTGCTTATTTATGTCTGATACACTACTTAGCATGTTGGTGATAAATATATTACAGGTTTTAATACACTCTTTGTATTTTTTTAGCTATGACCTATGTTGTTATTTTGAGCATTGTAGTTGGATCATGAAAGCATCTAATCTGAAAAATTTGGATCTCTTTGAAATTAGAACTTTCCACTATGTACAGTCGTCCATTGAGTGAAAGGGTGATATCTAAAGTTCAAACTACCATTTCTTTTTTTAGTTGGATTACAATCCCAAAATTAGTGAATCATAAGAGAAAACACACTACATGTGACGTAATTGGGTAGGTGAAGGTTGCATATGGTGTTGATATTATTTACGTGAAAGCTTGACGGGCTAAGAATCATGCAATATAGATGCTAAGAAATGGATCGATTGATGTCTATAGACAAATGCCTAGATATATTCATATGCTAAACACTATGTATCCAACTCACACATTAGGATCCATAAGTCACCTAAGAATGAATTTATGTATATTTTTATTACTTTACATCCATTGATGAGCGGGTTCACGAATTGTTGATCAATAGTTGTTATGAAGGTTGTTTATTTGGATGGAGCATACATAGAAACATTTGTTTCAGTGAACACTCTCGATGGTGCAGGTAAATCAACTAATATGTATCAAATAAATCAGTTTGATACTACTTAGTAATTTTATTTAAGAACAAAATATACCAAATAATCCAACATAAATTGAAAAACATTGACTTAATCATTAACGTATCATATTTTATCTATTTTAGATTTCATATTGCCAATATCATATGGTGTTGTAAATATTGAGAATGATTGTTCATGATCTTTGTTTTTTCAATAGTTTAAAAGTGTCTTTGGAGAGCATGAGAATATGTGTATTATATCTGATCGGAATGAAAGAATTATCAAAAGTGTAAGCATTGTGTATCTTAATATTTCTTATTTTGCATGTATTTAACATATTTAGAAGAATGTTTGCACAAACTTCACGACAAACAGAAAATGACTTAGTGACTCATCCTACTCTATGGCCAAGGCTTACAAAAAAGATCATTTAATTATCTTATGGCTAAAGTTTACAAGGTGGATCATAGGGTAAAGGAGTACTTGCATAATACTGATTATAAGAAGTGGTTAAGAGTTCATGCTCCAATAAATAGAGGTGGGATGATAACTTTGAATACCGTTGAATGTATCAATTGTTGGCTAGTTGAGACACGTGAATGCCTATATTAGAATTTCTAGAACAAGCATGAATACTATTTGAATCATGAAAATACAAAAATAGAGAAAGAGTATCATATACAAAGCATACATTATGAAGAAGGTTTGAAGATATTCTAATTCTTAACTGAACAAAATTTGTTCGCATGACAATATGTTTATACTTATCATAAACACGTGTTATGCTTATACATAACAAAAAGTAATGTATCTACAATCCTGATAGTACCTTTAATTTTGATATATGTTTATCTTGTTGGTGTATATGTGAAAATAAGGTCAGTTTTGTGAGTAATACATTATATTTAAGTTCTTGATACATACAACATATTTATGTTGTTACGTATCAGTAGGTTAACTAGTTCCATTATATCAGGTTAAGACTTCTTCAGAGTATGTTTACTCTATCTATGAAATAGGAAAAAGGTACATTATGGAAATTGAAAATAAAACATGTAATTGTAGAAGGTTTCAACTTAAAGAGATACCATGTCCTCATGCGGTTGTAGTTCTAAAGACAAAACATATAAAAGATATGGGATCATACTTCTTTGATTACTATAAACCGCAACACTCATCAAGACATATGAAGTACCAATGATTTTAATGCCCGGTATGAAGGATTTACATGTTTCTTACAAAATTAAAGAAGAAGTGATCTTACCACCAAAATACAGAAGACAATCTGAAAGGCCAAAGAAAAGAAGGCACAAGAAATCTAGCGCAACTCTATCATCAAGCACATATTGTTGTAGTGTGATTTCTTTTCAAGAATAAGTGGCATTGATGGTTTGCACAAATGTAGCATGTTTTCACTATCTTGAAATAACTTGTAAATTTTTTTTCTTTCCAACGCAGTGTTCTTTAAGAAGATTAGACGTAATGACATTGATATTTCTTTTAACGGTTTGCAATTTTATTAATTTAATGCTTAACTTAGAATATTAGCCAAGATAAAAAAAAATTATTATCTAAACAATCTCATGTTGAAATAACTGATACATAACTTGTTGCTGATAAAATTAGTCAAAAATATCTTAAATATTGTAAAAGATACATTGTTGATATAATTAGTTCTCGATACTTAGTAAATAAAATGATGATGATGCATAACTTTTGATATGGTTCAACTGTGGACAACCGTTTATAGATATATATACGGCAATTATACATTGATTTTTGGTATTACATAAGATGCATAACTATTACTTGTGAACATATTACATCACTAAATAGTAATTTATCTACGACCATATAAGTGCATCACTGATACATCAAATACAATAATTGATGATGCATTGCTGAGCATATTATGAAAAATAATCATCGTCATTAAATGGATAAGATAGATATAATAAAAACATTACATAACTTATTCTAAACATCATGTCCATAAAGAAAATACATAAAACATAAAAAAATCAAGGCATGTCTTGATCCGTACATACCAACACAATCTCCTAATATTGTTCACAAAAACTAAATAGTATTTTTCTAAGGTTAACTAAATATATCAAAATGATACACATCTACTCAACATTAACCAAATTTGATTCATCGGATGGTATAAAAGTCAGTTTCGATCTTAGTGAATCTTCGCTGTCATCGACATAACCATTTAGAGCCTTAGCAGTTTCATAATTTTGTAAAGTAATTTGTATCTCTTATGAAGGAATTAAATATCAAGTCCATTAGTTAGTACTTGTAGTCCATCACACAAATATTCGACTTAATCCGCAACAAATACTCTGCAATCCCTGCAGAAACATATTTATTATGTTACAAAACTGCTAGCATTATTATAAATCTATTCGTAACGTAAATTTATGGCTTATTTAAACTTTATTATGATACATAAAAACAATCACTTTCTTGCTGAGAAATACCTTTCACATATTCAACATCAAATGGGTGTCCCCGTAGATACTAGTTGTCATTTATGTTATTCTAGTATGCTTTAACTGGAAATCAATTTGTACGAACTTCTTATTCCAAAACCTGATTGAGATGTAGGTAAATAGTCAATATTATGGCAAACTTTTGAATCCCAAATGATGGTTTGCTATGTATCTTTGAATACATTGAAACATAAATAAGAAGGTGTCTCTCTTTAAGAAAAATAATAGCCAACACCTGCTGAAATTCACCATCATAGTTTACAGGGACATGCAACTCAGCGATCAAATGCTAAGGTAGACTAGCTATGATACTAAAGCCTTTGAAGATGTTACTTAGTGATACCTCGTGTTTAGAAACAACAAAAAGTTGCTCATAGTCCTCCTGCGATGCTAGAACATCAATGATAATATATTTGTAGGTCTTGTCTATATAGGCTTTGAACAAATAGTTGGTAGTCGTGTGTCTGTATTATTGATCAGTTTGTTTCTTGGACTTATTTTGAGATAGTAAAACTATGGCATTGAGGTGCTACAATGTATCAATTATTCTTAATAGACAAAATGGTACTTTTAAGATGTATAAGTTATAAAAATATAAAGATCCAGTTTTATAAATCTATATTAATATTCGAGAATTTTTACTTATAAATTCCATATTGATGTATGTATAAAAATTTATACATGTCCATACCAATGTATCGGTAAGTATATATAATGACATTTTATCTGTTGAAATAAAAATGATATTAAGATATTTGAAAAATGCATTGATACCTATTCATTCCAGCAAGTGGTGGATTGGGACATCAAATTGAACAAATTTTTAGTTTTAGATGTGCAACCCCCAAATATTTAGCTTTGTAGTGCTCGTCCTTTGGTTCCTATATGATTCTTATGTATTAAGATCATGCATGGAGAAGTAGTATTTTATAAAATATATTGTGATAAAAATATTTATCTTACTTGTTGGAATGATACTTTTACAACCCATCAATAATCCATTATGAGTAAATATTGATTAATTGTTTTGGAACCTCATCCAAAATATTAAAACCTTTAAGCGGATAGTTCTAACGAACACCGAAAGTTATATCACTCTGGTCTTTAGAACTTGGACCAAACTCCATTAGGTATGGGGACTTGAATATTTTTTAAGGTTTCCTGATCCTTGAAGAAGGGGTCTTTATGTCATCATTGTGAACTGTATCGCACTTTCAAAGAGGTAAAATTGACTATCCATTATTTAGAACGGAATGAGAACTTTTAACGGTTGTGCCACTAGGAAGGCAATTGGTGTATAAGACACATCAATTATTACACAAATGAAACTAATACACTATATAAAAGTAATGTATTAGATATATATATATATATATATATATATATATATATAACTAATGCATATAACATATCAATTGTTTAACTAGTGCATATTTACCTTCTATTTAATAGTACCAACAATGGTCTCTCCTGAGGCATAGTTAATATTGACACCGTCCTAAACATCATCTTGTTTGGGCGAATATTTTAAACTTTCTGATTATCGAGATCAATCAAAATGTATGTGTTCATTCATATGCTCATCTCTATTCAGACTGTTGGACAACATCAACCGGTTTATCAATAATTGTCATATTCCATAATGTGTAACTAATACAAAAGTCTTAACATTGAAATCTAATTTCCTTCTCCTCAATATGGTATTTCTACTTCAGAGCATTCATGATCTCTGTGTATTGCTTAGTCACTAATGTCTTAAGGTCGTTAAATTTTTTGGCAACCTTGTCACGTAAATAATTATTGACTGTTTGAAACATACTTAACTGATATTGAATTAAAAAAATGTAATCAATACTTACATATTTTTGGACATCGGATTTTAATGTACCCAGATTTGTATTTACCAAGTATTATTTTTCATCGCTATTCGAAGTAGTATCTTGGATTTTCGAGCCATGTGTGACTGTGCTACTTCTCATGCTAATTGTTGATGAATACTTGATAAATTTAGGATTGTAATACCAATAACAAAGGCTAATTTAGCTTTAATGATACCAGGTGGTGTATCACCAACAACTTCAACAATGGGGACATCAGGAGCTTTGAAGTCCTCGGTGTCTATTTTTGTTTTGGTGCATCTGTTGTTTATTTTTTTGTTTCTCATTGAGAAAAAAATTTTGGGGTACACAAGTAGTCTTCCTTCTATTTTTTTGTTGGAGGGGGCAAATGATTTGCAAGAATCAAGGTTAGCCTTCTGTAGTAGATGACCAGGTGGTTTTATACTAAAGTCATCAAAACCATCATCTTCCAACACAACAACAGGATGCTTCTATTCAGAACCCATTTCCTTGGGCAATCCAGCCGATGGTGTTGGTATATTTATATATGATTGTTCTTATACTAGCTAGAAATCCTAGTTTTCTTTTTCTTTTTTGGGTTTGAAGGAATTCATTTTCTTCATTATGAATTATGAATTTTCTAACAATAATTTTTGGAGTAGAAGAAACTAACAACTAAATTTGAACTACTTTATCAAAAATAAAAATTAATCTTAAAAGGAATTAACATAGAACATTCTTTGTTATTCAACTCCTAAGTTTTCAAATAAATAGAGTACATATAAGCTTTCCTAAAAATTCTAAGCGAAATTTTTGGTGGACTATGTTATATTTTAATACTACAATTAGAAGTTGAACTAAAATTATACTCACTATTTAATATAGTTAAAAGGTTATTAGTATTTCATATTGTTAAAGAATAAGGATCATTCCAATTCAAAGTACAAACTTAAGGAACTAATTTGATCAATTTTCTCATCTTTTAAGTCTCTTTGAACAATTATTAGTTTGTAAGTAAAATGTATTGTAACATCTCAAAAATTGTAGGCTAATATTTGAATCTTTCTCCATATGTTTATAGGCCCGAACCCGGTGATTTTTAATTATATCCAGGTGTTAAGACTAATTCTCTATTGTAGTAGTGCTTTGGATGCGAATTATAGTCATAAGAGACCTCTAGCAAAAAGTTAAGTTGGGAACCTTTCTACCTAGATAAGTTTCGTATAAGTTTTTAGTTGGGCCAACTTCAAATGATCACTCCTCATAAAATATAAAGAGTTACATAATCCATTACCCACTAAATTAAAGCGCTTCTAGTCTTCTTTTAAACATTGTGATCATTCATTCATTCGAGCCCCGAGTAAAAGATTATGATCATTTTACTAACATAACACAGTGCATTGAATTATAACAGAATGTTGCCTTGTTTCGCAAGGTGTAGGCCGCATCCCAAACCCTAAAAGGTCATTAAAAAGGTTGATTTTGTCCTTATAGCCCTAGGAAATCCCCTCAACCTGATTATTTAACTCCTAAAAGGCCCTAATCAACTAGAAACATTGATTATTTCCTCTATTCCTCTCCCATAGTCCAAATCTTAAAGCTTTACAATCAATTGTAGGATTCTTCCAAGCAAGGTTTTCTCAAATTTACTATTTCCCAGATATGTGAAGTTAATATTTTCATGTGGAAACCTCATTCTCCACACAATCAAGCTATTATTTTAGTTTAAGCCATGAATTATATTAGGATTTTTAAGAGTTTAAATGTCAGAATCTAGTTCTTAATATCTTGATGAAATTTCCTGAACTTTCTATGATTTTTAGTAAGAATTCGATAAGTTTGGACTCTTTCCTTGATTTGATTCCTATTTTATATTTATTGATTATTTCAAGAAACTCTATGAATTTTCTCTTATGAATTTAAAAGTCTATTTGTATTTTAAAAGATTGTTTTTGAGATTATGGGAATTGATTTATTTTGCAAGTTTATGTTTATGACAAGCTTACAAAGAATCTTTATATTATTATAATATCTAAAAAATAAAAAAACTTATTGTATCTTGAAAAGTTGAAGTTAAGAAAAGTAAAAGAGATTTAGAGCTGAGGCTCACAAGAATAGATATGTTCATTATGCGATATTTTCACTCTAACATGATTTTTAGAAAGTATTTTAAAGCCTATATTATCAGAAACTAGTATATTTTGGGAGGATTATTTTGTATCGAGATGGGTATGAGTTTAGAAAATATTTTCCTTAAAACGATGTTTCCACTGTAGGATAGGATCATCTGCAATAGGGCAACTCCTCTATTAATTATAGCCTTCAAGCTTAGCTTTCTATAATGACCCTCCAGGTCATTTTCTATATTTCCATGCATTTTTATCGCTTAGATCTTTCCTATAGCTACTCCAAGTAATTTATGACTTATTGGAGCAAACAATTCAGTTATCAGGCAGTTTATTTAGTTGTTAGAGTCAATTCTCTATTTGTATCTTCATTAGTAAGGATTAACTATTAGGCATAAACTTCAGCTTAACAACCTCATATGCCGATTTCGGCAGTTGCCGCAACTCTAAAGTATTGAATTTAGTCTAAAGGGCCTTTGGTTTGGGTTCCAAGGCTTCTAGAATAACTTTGAGCTATTTGTCAAAATTTGATAAAAATGACCCTTAAGTGTGGGGCCCACTTTTCATTAAAACAACTGTGGATGGAAATTTTGATGGCAACATTGAGTTCAGATTATCAAATTTGATAAGAAATCATAGTTTATTTACGTTCATGGGATTTCAAATAAAATCCGATAGATCGATGGAAATTTGGAATTTTTCAAGTTTCAGCTGGTGAATCCGCTAAAGTGACTCTTTGGTCACTTTAGTAGAAGCCGCTTAAGCGGCCAACTAATCTCTTAAGCAATCATGGCTTTCCCAGCCAGGCTACCAAAGAGAAATCCAGAGCACTAAAGTCGAGGCTACTTAACTACCTGTTTGTTTGTTTTAGCAGAAGGGTCAGACCCCAGCGGGTACCACTTAAGCAGTACTTAGCTACTTTAGCGGTGACCACTTAAGTGGTCAAGTGGCCACTTAAGCGGAACCTAGGGCATTAAATCCCCCTCTTGCACAATTCTCATTTTCTACAAGTCCAGGAGCTAAAAAGCCCTTGAGAGTGTGAAAAATCGAGAGAGTAATTATTAAAAGATTGTGGGGGTAATTGTGAACTTGGAATAATCATTTCTTCATTAAAATCTTAATAAGTTTGTGTCATGTTATTGGTCTAATTCTACTATCTAGACCCAAATTCCTAGATTATTATTAGGTTGGATTTTGTATTATTTGAGCTTGGAATTTACCTATTCTTAGGGGTAAATGATTCTTGAGCACAGAGGGACGCCTTAAAGATTTTAAAAGTGTACTTTTGCAAGCAGGCCCTACATGAGATTTTGGCGAGATTTTGGACCCGAGGCATAAAATTTAATATGGGTACGTTTTTCTCATATTGATAAGTAGATTACCATTTTGATAGCATGGCATCATGTAAAAGCTTTTAGATGGGAAAATCATCAATTTAACGAACTTCACCAGGCTTTGTTTGGTATCTAGGTAAGCTAGTCTTATTTTTCTCCTAGATTGGGTTAAATTATACTATCTATATGATAATGTGCTTTATTGGGTTGGAAATTAGGTCTTGAGTTATATTTAGTGTGAATTTGATGATTTAGCCAATTTAAGTGTCGTAATTAGGAATAATTGACTTAACTGCTCATTCTTAGGATAGAATTGCTATCTTAGGACCCAATGAGACTTATTTAGTATCTTGTAGTGAAACTTGACATCCTACTCTAGTTTGAGTAGAATTTTTTTTAGAATGAACTATCGGGGTTTGAAGTGGGCCCCTCCGACCCATCTTAGGCCAATGCTACTAGTTCGTAAGCTCAATTGGCCTTGTGTATTATTCTAATTACATTTTTTATACCGAGGAGGTTTTGGACATATGATGGTTTTCTCTTAATAGATGTTGGGAGATGATAAGACCAGTTCAATTCTAACATTATTAATGATATGAGTTCTAATTTGAATCTGGCATCGTTGATGATATTTGTTTCGATTTAAGTCTGACATAATACTAGTTTTGGTTCAATTCTAGCATTAAGAGGTTATTTATGACAGTTATGGAACCAATTTAAGTCTGGTATTCACGGTATGAAAGGATCCACAATTATGATTTTGAGATATGGTTAATTTGTATAACTCGAATTATTATTGCTCTTTAACTATACCCTATGGGCTTATGGGAGCCTGTATAGGGTTATTTACTTTATTTGCACCTTCTGGCTTATGGGTCAAGTTATGTTGAGATAGTTATGCTTTTCTTTAATAGTATTATTATGACTATTTATTTTCAGTATTTGGAGTGTTATTCTTGGATTGCAATTTTATCTTGACTTAGCATATTTATCTCACATTTAATTATATTTATATTATGATTTATCTCAGTCGGTCGATGATGCCTACTGAATACACATGGCATTGGTACTCATACTACAAATATGTACCTTTTTAGTGTAGATCTGGGTGCTAGTTGTCGTCATTGGTGCTGCAATTATGTTGGTCAAAGTTTGGAGACAGGGTGAGTTCTCCGAGCCGAAGTTTATCATTTATCCATTTTTTATTTTTCCTTAGTCTTTCTATTTTTTAGACTACTGTATGTTGACTTTTATAGTACTCATTTTCTTTTGATTAGTGGCTCTTGTACCAACTATGCTATGTCATGAGATGATGTGACATTTCTCTCATTTTTCCTTATTTAAGTTATTGTCTTACTAATTTATGTCTTGTAATTTAGTTACTTGCATAATTTTGGAATTTATGTCATTTTTCACCAACTAGCCCATTACTTATAGCTTCGAGCTAAAATTTGGCTTACCTACTAGTGGAATAAAGTAGGCGCCATCATGAATCGGGAAATTGGATCCTAACACTTTTGGATCCCCATATTATGTTTCGTCCTATACCCAATAAGGTATAGAATGGCTCTTCCGACGTGGGCAAGACATTGGGTTCTAGCAACATGGATTAGACATTGTACTCTATGATACTCACATGGTTTATGTCAGTTAAGAGAGACTCCCCAAAAAGAAAACTTACTTATTTTGAGATAATAGATGATTGGCCAAGGTCATCAGTTTAAAGAGAGTCTTTATGAAGCATTATTTTCAACTTTTGTTCAGACTTCAGTCATTTAGTTTCCATTTTTAGTTTTAGTTTTATGAACATGTTTTAAGAAATTTTTACTTTATTACTTTAAGTTTCAGCATTCAGGTTAGTCATTCTCCTTTTAGATTATTCAACTCTATTTATTATTATATTATTTATGTCTTAAGTTTTTAGCTTTATCAGTTTCAGATATTAGTATTGTTTCACATTACTTATTTATATCCTAGTGCATTCAGAGTATTAATGTCTCATCTTTTGCGCTACATCATTAGATGATGTAGCCCCTAGCTTTCAGATATGAACGTTATGAACAAACTCTTCAGTAGGCTATACTATCAGCTCGAGTGAGTTCTTATTTGAAATTATCTTGAGTGAGTTCTTGTTATTCTCGAGGAGTTAGCAGTATTCCAACAATTAGTTTGTTTTGTCACATAAAGGTTGTTTTACTCAGAATGTAGTATAGGCTTTATAGACACATAGTCAAGTTGAGTCAGATGTAATTAATTTTTTAAAAATATTTCAATGTTACAATTATTAAAAGTTTATGATATCTAATTTTATTTTTTTTACAAAGGTTAGCCCACATTTTCAGCTTTTACACTTTTTTCAAAGTTTAGCTTTCCTAGTTTCATACCAGGCTAAGTGGTTCTCTCGGGTCACTCGTAGTTGAGTGTCTGTTGCATGAAAGGTTTTACCATGACCCAAACTAGGGTCAAGTCATCACGGATAGCATAAGTCCACCAAGATGTAATACCCCATATGATCCTAGGCTCATTTCCAGCTCCTAGTCATATGTTTAAAGGGTCGAAAACATAAATTTTTCACTAAGTATAAGGGACTTAATCATTTTTAAGACCCCACTAAATTAAGAATTTTATTTTTGGCCTTTCCGAGTTCAAAACGTCGATTTATGAGTTGAAATATGTTTATGGATGTTAAAAAGTCATCTGAGAGAGTTTTAAAAATTTTAAAAGAGGTTCGGGGTGATTTTGGACCTCAAAGTCAGTAAGACTCTGCAATATTAGCATATAATGGAGGTTGGACCTCTGCAATAAGCTCCGTGACATGGAGGATGGACCTCCATGATAAGCTTTGTGACATGAAGGATAGCCTCCGTGATAACCTTCGGGACACAGAGGTTGTATTTTACTATTTCCTTAATTAAAAATTCAAGGGGCATTTTGGTCTCTCCCCCTCCCAAAATATCCAAATGACAAACTAATACCCCAAGAGGGGCATCAATTGGCCATTACCCATCAGTTTTCGTATGTAAAAACCCTTCCCCTTTCCCAAGAACAAAAATTCAAGTTTCTCCTCAAGGATTCAAGCATACAAAGTTCCAATTCCAAGTTTCTTCTCTAAGATTTCAAGTAATTAAGATATTGGGGTATTCATCAATGGGTTTCTTCCACCTATTAAGTCCCAAAATCCCTTTTTTGTTCAAGGAAGAATTTTACCCTTTTATATGAACAAAATCAATGTTAATTATGAAATTTGTCCATGTTTTTCTTAGTAGTTTTAAATTCAAGCCATGCTAACAAGCTTTCCTATGTGAATTATGCTCTTATATGATTGAATTTCCAATCACCCATGTCATGATCAGTTAATACCATGTCAAATTATCATGCTATGAATTAAACAATGTATTTTCCTCCCAAGTTTAACACATCCCCATATCCAAATTCATGTAATTCATTAGTTTAGGGAAATGTATTATGTTTTGGGTCTCTAAATCATGACTTCCTACCCTTGTTTTGAATAACGTTATCATGTTTAAAGTGTTATACAATGTTGGTGGGTTATGAATACCCGATACCTATGTGTTTACTCATGTTTCATATTTTCAAGTAATAAGTTAGTCAAATCATGATTTCATTGTCATACTTGGATTTTTATGATCATATTGAGCACTATCAATTGTGATGTCCAGTTGACCTTAGTCAAAACCAGTGTTAGTTCTGTTGGGAGTAAGATTTAGCATTGAGTGAACCCAGGGATGGGGGCTCACCTTTCAGTATAGGGTGCGATCTTTAGTAGCAATCCCTGAGTTCCAAAACTACGTAGATAGCATAGGTTTTGAGAGTTCTTCCAGCTAGTTAAGGGTTTACACTCTCTTAAGGCACCCTCTAGTAGAGGGTGACTCACTAGTCCTTTAGGATGCCAGTTTAATAGATCCACATAGCCAGTGTTAATATCTGTGGCAAGGTACTGACACCCTTCTAACTAGGGTTACAAGATAGATCCCAATTAGCTTAGATTGGGGTATGTCAGTTATATGATAGCTCCCACAGTTTTAGTCAGTACTCAGTTTATATTATTTCAGGTTCGCTTGACCAAGTATTTAGATTACCAGTTATTCAGTCAATCAGTTTTACAGATTATTTTAGTACATTCTTTACTTGGTCTTGTATTTTCATTTTTCCATGTTCATGTATTCGTGTTTAGTTTCCATATGTATTTCAGTTAGTCCTTACCTCACGTACCAGTACATTCAAAGTACTAATCGCATACTCTTATTTTGCATTATGTTATCTTATAACATAGGTTCGGACGCTAGTTCCCTAATCATTCTTAGACAACTCATTACCTCTCAGCAGTAGTGGCGGTAAGTCCTCATTCATCGAGGACAAGATTTCTTTCTTTAGTTATCATCAATACTTTTATTATCTTAGATAATTGGGGTTATTTGGGGGGTTTTCCTATCAACTTCTTATGTTTTAGAGGCTTTCAGACAGTCAATCTAGTTTTCAACTTTATAAGTTTTTCAACATGTTGTCTTATATTTTAGGTACATCCTATCAGACTTTATTAGTTTATATTTTACACGTGATATTTTATTATTATTTTATTCAGTTCTCATAGCAGGTACCAGATCATGGGTTAGATTGGGGTCACTTGTGGCTTTAAGCACTGTGTCACGACTAGGGGGTCGCCTTGGGTGGTGATAAAAATTGGTATTAGAGCCTAAGATTTTAAAGTGCCCTAGGGTGTCTGAAATCTGCGTTGAGCAGAGTCTTGTGCATGGGTGTGAAGCGCGCAACACTTATGGGTAAGGGGCTACAAGATGCTTTAGGAAAGTTTTCCTTCTTTCATTGTTCATGCCATGTGAAAGAGCATGAGTTCTATTGAATTCCTTTTCTAACTCATCATTTATTTCATTTATAAAAAATGCCTCCCAGAAGAAACAATGGAATAATAAACAGGGATCATCCCTCACCACCCTCTATTTAGAAAGATCCCCTGAATGACTTACTTCATACGCCAAGTTTAGGCTGCATTCATAGCCTTGGACCATTCTGAGGTTGCTCAAAAGAACTAGCAGGTTATTGCTCTAGCTAATTCAATAATGAATACAGATGCATCAGGATTTGAGACTTCACTCAGATGAATCCCTCTTTGTTTTCTAGATCCAAGTTTGAAGAGGATCCGCAGGAGTTTTTAGATGGTGTGTAGGAGGTAATAGATATCATGGGTGTTACTGCTAGTGAGAGCATTGATTTAGGTCCCTATCAGTTGTAGGGAGTAGCTCATACTTAGTTCAAGCAGCGAAAGGAGGACAATAGTGTCGAGGCAAAGCCTATAGAGTGAAGGAGTTTACCACGTCCTTTTTAGATAAGTTCTTCCTACTAGAGTTAAGAGAGGCTAAGTTTCAGGAGTTCATCAATCTGAAGTAAGGTAACATGAAAGTGAGAGAATACTCACTTAAATTTACTTATTTGATGAGTTATACCCCAGCTATGGTGGCTGATTCTAGTCTAGGATGAGTAAGTTTTTGTCTGGTGTGTCTGATAGTATAGTCAAGGAGTGTAGGATAGCCATGTTGATTTAGGAGATGGACCTTTCTACGTTGATGGTTCATGCATTACAGGTTGAGAAGGAGAAGCTCAAGGAGAGAAAAAAAGGGAGTAAGAGGTCCAGAACAGGTAGCTTCAATTTTTCTCAGTCAAGGTTGGAAAGTGGAAGTAATTTTCAGTTCCACCAAAACTTTTTAGCTCCATCCCCATCTTTATCTAGTGCACTAGTGCCTAAGTGTAGGCAGGATAGTCGGAATAGAGCACCAAGCTCTAAGTCCTAGGGTAGTATAAATAGTGGTTGTACCAATCCGCTTTGTAGGAACAAAAGTAAAAATCATCAGGGTGAGTGCAAAGAAGGTAGTGATGTGTTTTATAGATATGGCAATCCAAGACACAGGAGCAGGGATTACCCGATAGTTGGCCAGAAAGGAAAGGATCTTCGTCAGTAGGGTCAATCCAACTTTTCATCAGCTTCATCAGGTCGCCCAACTCAATAGGGCACCACCAATGGGTAGTGCAAGAACAGACTTTACACTCTCCAAACTCGACATGATTAGGAGAGTTCTCCTAATGTGATTACGGGTACATTACAAAACTTACATCTATATGTTTATGCACTGTTAGACCATGGAGCTTCACTTTTATTTATGACTCATTATATAGCAGTAAAATGTGATGTCAGTCCTGATATATTAGTAGAGCCTTTCTTAGTATCTACCTCAGTGGCAAATTCTATTATAGCCAGATAGGTATACAGAAGTTAGTTGGTCGCAGTGTCTCAGAAAGTTGTTTTAGTTGATCTTATGGAATTAGAGATGACTGATTTGACATCATTCTTGGCATGGATTGGCTCCACTCTTGTTATACCTCAGTCGATTGAATAAATAGAATTGTTCAGTTCTTGTTTCCTAATGAGACCATTATTGAATAGAGGGGTAGTACTACAGTGCCTAAGGGTCAATTTGTTTCCTATCTAAAGGAAAGAAAAATGATATTCAAGGGATTTATTTATCATCTTCTTCGAGTCAAAGACTCAAATTCTTAAACTCTGAATCTTAAGTCAGTTCCAGTAGTGAATGAGTTTTTAGAATTATTCCCTGAAGTTCTTCTCGGAGTTTCTCCTGTAAAGGAAATTGACTTCAGAATAGATCTCCTTCCAGATACCCAGCCTATCTCAATTCTACCTTACAGAATGGTTTTGGTTGAGCTTAAGAAATTAAAGAAATAGTTAAAGGATCTCTTAGATAAGGGTTTCATCAGGCCTAGTATTTCTCCATGGGGTGCTCCAGTTCTATTCTTGCACAAGAAAGATAGTTCTCTTTAAATGTGCATTGGCTACCGCCAGTTGAATAAAAGTCACAATAAAGAATTTATACCCTCTCCCCAGAATTGATGATGTATTCAACTAACTTTAGGGTGCAAGTTATTTCTCTAAGATAGACCTCATATTCATCTATCATCAGCTTAGAGTCAGAGAATGTGACATTATAAAGACAGCCTTCAAAACTCGGTATGGTCACTTTGAATTCCTAGTTATGTCTTTTGGACTAACTAATGCTCCTGCAGCTTTTATGGACTTGATAAATGGGGTGATCAAGAAGTACTTGGACATATTCATCATAGTTTCCATAGATGACATCCTTGTATATTCCCATAGTGAAAGAGATCATGTAGACCATTAGAGGATTGTATCGGACCTTTAAGGATCACCAGTTATTCGTCAAGTTCAGTAAGAGCAAATTCTAGTTGAGATAGGTAGCCTTCCTTGGCCATATCATTTCTGGTGATGTCATTTGAGTTGATTCTCAAAAGACCAAAGTGGTGAGAAACTATCCTATACCAATCTCTCCATCAGACATCAGGAGTTTTTTAGGTTTAGCTAGCTATTACAAATAGTTTGTTGAAGGGTTTTCTTATATTTATCCTCCCATGTCTCGACTAGCCTAGAAAAAAATTAAATTTCAGTGGTCAAATTCTTATGGGAAGAGTTTTCAGTAGTTAAAGACTCAACTCACTTCCGCTCCAGTCTTGACTTTACCTGATGGCATAGATGGGTTCGTAATTTATTGTGTTGCTTCTAGAGTTTGTCTCAGGTTTTGTGTTGATTTTGCGAGGTAAGGTCATAGCCTATGCCTATAAACAACTTAAACCCCATGAGAAGAATTACCCAACCTGTTACCTTGAGTTGGCAGAAGTTATATTTGCCTTAAAAATTTAGAGGCATTACCTATATTGGGCTCATGTTGATGTGTTTACGGATGGGGTTCATATTGATGTGTTTACGAATCATAAGAGTTTACAGTATGTGTTATATTTGAAAAGACCTAAATCTTCATCAGAGAAGGTGTCTTGAATTATTGAAAAACTATGATATGAGTGTGTTGTATCTCTCGGGTAAGGCCAATGTAGTGGAGGATGCCCTTAGTAGATTGTCTTTTGGAAGTGTTGTGCGTGTTGAGGATGATAAGAATGAATTTGTCCATGAGATTCATTAGCTTGCTAGGTTAGGTGTTCGGTTGGTTGATTTGGCTGAAGGTAGTATATGGGTTCAGAAGTGTTCTGAATCTTTATTGGTTGCTGAAGTAAAAGAAAAGAAAAATAGGGATCCTATTTTGGTCAAGTTGAAGGAGAAAGTTAGGGATCAGAAGGTTGAGGTTTTCTCCTAAAGGGTAGATGGTGTGCTTCATTGTCAAGGCAGGTTATGTGTTCCATGTGATGATGGTTTGAGAGAGTAAATATTAGATGAAGTGCATGGTGTGTGATACTCTATTCACCCAGGAGCTATTAAGATATACTGTGATTTATGGAAAATCTATTGGTGGAGTGTTACGAAGAAACTTATTGCATAATTTATGTCTAAGTGTTCAAATTGTCAGCAGGTTAAGGTTAATCAATAAAGGCCTAGTGGTACACTTCAGGAGTTTAGCATCCTCACTTGGAAGTGGGAGGTGGTGAACATGGATTTTGTGATAGGATTGCCTCGTACTCGTCATTAGTATGATTAGATATGGGTCATTGTAGATCGAATGACCAAGTCAGCCTATTTCTTGCCAGTCCATACTTCATACTTAGTTTAGGATTATGCTAGGCTCTATCTCAGGGAATCGGTAAAGTTTTATGGGGTTCCGTTGACAATCATATCAAATAGAGGTACTCAGTTTACCTCTCACTTTTGGAAGGATTTTCAGAAGGGTCTTAGTACCCAAGTCTATCTCAGTACAGTTTTTCATCCTCACACAAATGGTCAGGCAGAGCAGACCATTTAGAATTTAAAAGACATATTGAGGGCTTATTTTATTGACTTTAAGGGTAGTTGGTTTAACAATTTACCTTTGATTGAGTTTGTCTTCAACAATATCTATCACTCTAGTATTTAGAAGGCTTTGTTTGAGAATCTCAATAGAAGGAGATGTAGATCTCCTATTGGTTGGTTTGAAGTAGGTAAGGCTACTTTGATTGGGCCAAATTCAGTGTTTGAGGTGATGGAGAAAGTTTAGTTGATCCGCAAAAGGCTAAAAATAGCCTAGAGTCATCAGAAATCTTATGCAGATGTGAGCAGAAAAGATCTCAAGTTTGATGTTGGTGACTTGGTTTATTTGATGATTTCACCCATAAAAAGGGGTGAAGAGATTTTACAAAAGGGGGAACTCAGTCCTTGCTATGTTGGCCCTTATAGAATTAAGTCATTTTAGGAAGGTAGCTTATGAGTTGAGCCTGCAGATTTGGCATCAGTGCATTCGATGTTTCATGTTTCCTTGCTAAAGAAATTTATTGGTGACTCAGCTTCTGTTGTTACTTTAGAGAGAGTAGATGTGAAAGATAGTCTCTCATGCAAAGAAGTCCTAGTTAAGATCCTTGATCGTCAGATTCATAGGTTAAGGAATAAAGAAGTTCCTTTGGTTAAGGTTCTATGGTAAAATCAGCCTATTGAGGGAGCTACTTGGGAAGCAAAAGCAGATATGTGAACTAAGTATCCTCATCTTTTCTCCATGAATTCAGATCCATCTTGAGGTAATGGTTCTCCCTTAAGTGATACTCTCATTTTTTATCTCAGCTATATAACTATTCTCACATCATTGCATCCATTCATAATTTAGTTCAGTCCATATATCATGTTTTAGACTCAGTTATTTAATCATGATTCATCTCATAAGTACTTAGTATACGATCTCAGTTTTCTTAGTATCTTAGTTTAAATAGCTTCATTCGAGGATAAAAGATCCCATGAGGGAGATATTGTAATACCTCGTATGATCCTAGTATCATTTCCAAATCATAGTCGTATGTTTAAGGTGTCCAAGGCATAAATTTTTCACTAAGTATAAGGGACTTAAAAAATTTTAAGACCCCGAGAAATCAAGGATTTTATTTCGTTCTTCCTGAGTTTGAAACGTCGATTTATGAGTTGAAATATGTTTAGTGATATTAAAAGGGTAATCCAAAAGAGTTTTGGAATTTTTCAAAAGAGGTTCGAAGTGATTTTGGACCTCGGAGGCTGTAAGCCTCCACAACATTGGTGTGTCACAGAGGGTGGACCTCTGCGATAAGCTCTGTGACATGAAGGCTGGACCACCGCGATAAGATTTGTGACATGAAGGTTATCCTCTGCAATAACCTTTGTGACACGGAGGATTTATTTTCATGCTTCCTTAATTAAAAATCCAAGGGGAATTTCAGTCTTTCCCCCTCACCCCAAATGTTCAAATGATGAATTAAAACCCCAAGAGGGGCATCAATTGCCCATTACCCATCATTTTCATACGTAAAAAGCCTTTCTCATTCCCTAGAACAAAAATTCAAGTTTCTACTCAAGGATTCAAGCATACAAAGTTCCAATTCCAAGCTTCTTCTTCAAGAATTCAAGTAATTAAGGTATGTGGGGTATTCATCAATGGGTTCCTTCCACCCATTAAGTCCCAAAATCCCTTTTTCATTCAAGTATGAATTTTACCATCTTCTATGAACAAAATCTATGTTAATTATGAAATTTATCCATGTTTTCCTTAGTAGTTTTAAATTCAAGCCATGCTAATAAGCTTTTCTATGTGAATTAAGCTCTTATATGATTTGAGTTTCAATCACCTATGTCATGATCAGTTAACAGCATGTCAAATTATCATGTTATGAATTAAACCATGTGAGCATGTTGTCCTCCCAAGTTTAACACATCCTCATGTTCAAATTCATCAATTTAGGGAAATGTATTATGGTTAGGTCTCTGTATCATGACTTCCTACCCGTGTTTTAAATAATGTTATCATGTTTAAAGTGTCATTCAGTGTTGGTGGGTTATGAACACCTGATACCTATGTGTTTACTCATGTTTCATATTTTAAAGTATTAAGTTAGTCAAAATCATTATTTTATTATCATACTCAGTTTGTTATGATCAGGTTGAGCAATATCGGTTATGATGTCCAATTGATATTAGTCAAAACCAGTGTTAGTTCAGTTGGGAGCATGATTTAAGATTGAGTGAACCTAGGGATTGGAGCTCACCTGCCAGTAGAGGGTATGACCTCTAGTAGCAATCCCTAAGTTCTAGAATTACGTAGCCATCGGAGGTTATGAGAGGTCTTCCTGCTAGTTGAGGGCTAACACTCTCTTAGGGGTACCTTCCAATAGAGGGTGACTCATTAGTCCTTCGGTACACTAGTTTAGTAGATCCACATAGCCAATGTTATTACTCGTGGCAAGGTGCTAATACCCTTCAAACTGGGGTTCTAGGTTAGGCCCCAATTAGCTCAGATTGGGGAAATTCGGTTACATGATAGCTCGTATAGTTTCAGTCAGTACTCAGTCTATATCAGTTCAGGTTTGCTTGACCAAGTATTCACATTACCAATTATTCAGTCAATTAATTTTATAGATTATTTCAGTACATGCCTCCTTGGTCTTGCATTCTCACTTTTACATGTCCATTCATACATCCATGTTCAGTTTTCATATGTATTTCAGTTAGTCCTTACCTCACGTACTGATGTGTGATCAGATGCTAACACATTTGAGGCTTTTAATTGAGAATAAGTGAAAAGTCTTAAGCAAATTTTGATGTTTTTGATTGTTTTATCTTTGATTTTGCAATGGAAGTCAAGAAGCAAGAGAACTAACAATAATGGAAATAAAAGTATTGAAATCTGAAGAAAATAGAAGAGAAGTGTGGCTGACGACATTCTTGATAAGTCATCAGCACTGTGATAGGTTATCATCTTCATCGTCACCCTTAAATAAAGAATGGAATTAGTTGAAAGAAATGATGATGACATGTGATAAGCCGTCAGCCTTGTGATAAGCCGTCAGAGTCGCCGTCAGCCTTAGACAGAACATGGGAGCTGAGGTGGAGAAGTAATGACATTGTCTGATATGTCATCACAGTTTTGATAAGCCGTCAAGATTCACCTCAGCCTAACGCAGCAAATGTCAAAAGCAAAGAGGAGCTGACGATATCTGTGATAAGTCGTCAAACTCCTGATAAGGCATCATAAAATACCATCACCTGTCCGAGAAATTACCGAACTCTGTGATTTTGTTTCCATAATTAGGGTGAACTATTTAAAGTATTTTTTAGGGTTTTATTGGGCTGGTACTCGACATTCTAAACCTATTTTTGAACACACGTATTTTGTTATTTTCTCTCTAGTATCTTGGCTTGAACAAAACAATCAACTTTGAAGAGATTATCATCAACATTTTGGGATTTCTACTTTGATCTAATTTGAGAAACACTCGTTTCTATTCATCTTGCTATAAGTTCATCATTCAAATTATGAATTCAACTTGTTGTATTATGGGATCTATGGGTTAGGTCTTGGAAGTTGCTAAGTGTTCAAGATTCTAAAGGTTATAGGACTCCTTGATAATTCCGAGGTTTTAATTATTGTCTATTGGTTGCAAATGATAGATAGCACTTGCTTTGATTTGCTTGAGATAAGAAATCAATTATAGTAGAAAGTGAATTATTGACAAGGACTTGGAAGCTACCAACCTTCCGTTTAATAATTGACGTTGTAACAAGGTTAATTAACCTGAGGTGAAGTCTAGTCAGTGAATATAAATTCCCCAAGTCCGAGAGGATTAGTTAATTAAATGCTTAAGTAGGTCGAGAGATATTTAGGCATAACTTTGATAAAGACAATCTATTGTTCCTACCTATCATGAGATACTTGAATCACTATTAGCATCTGTTAAGTACCAAAACCTATAGTGAACATAATTCTGGTTTTCCATAAACTCTTGATTAAAAACATTGAAACTAAAGTGACAAACAACTATTTGCTAATCTCCAAAACCCCCTTTTCAAGAAACATCCAACTATCAGTTGATTAAATCGCAAACGACTTAAGTTTACACCATATTCCCTATGGGATTCGACCCCAACCTAGTTGGGTTATATATTGACAACGATCGCTTACATTCTCACATGAGAGGTATAGTTTGAGCGCTATCACGTACCAGTACATTCAAACTACTGATCGTATACTTTTATTTTGTGCTATGTTGTCTTATAACATAGGTTCGGATGCTTAGTTCCCTAATCATCCTTAGATAGCACAGTACCTCTCAGTAGCTGTAGTGGTGAGTCCTCATTTATCGAGGACAAGATGTCTTTCTTTAGTAATCTTCAGTACCCTCTTTATCTCATACAGTTTGATTTTATTGGGGGTTGTCCCACCAACTCCTTATGTTTTTAGAAGCTTTCAGACAGTCAGTCTAGTTTTCATCTTTATCAGTTATTTAGGAATGTTGTCTTATATATCTGTATTACATTCTATCAGACATTATCAATTTATCTTCTGCACATTATTTTTCCTTATTATTTTATTCAGTGCTCATAGCAGGTACCAGATCATGGGTTAGAGTGGGGTCACTTATGGCTTTAAGTACCCTATCACGACTAGGGGGTAGCCTCGAGTCATGACACAAGGGTAGGAGACCACCCTCGTTAGCCTAGCCAAAAAGAACTCAATATAACTAGCAGTGGATGATTTCTGAACATATAACAAGATTGAACTGAGTTCCAAACATATAACAAGATAGATAAATCAAATGCCAAAAAGGATCTAAGAATCCATAACACAATCCACCCATAATTTGTTGTCCACAAAAGCCTCTGAGAAAGACAAACATCGACCAAAGTCGGGACATGCCCCCCACCTTGACAGTGAAAATGAAAATGACAATGTTAATATGAACTCTTTAATTCTAAAATATAGAACAAAACTGATGGAATGACCAAGATTTCTGAAGGATGGAAGCTCACCATTTCACCGTGAACCAACTGAATCACCTAATATTGCACAAGGGTAAAAGAAGTATCTACAAACCCTACATTATGAAATAATATAGCGTCCTAGGACGGTTAACGGGATGAGCTCTAGCATGTAACTCAGGATAAGGGATAATAAAACAGTGCCATTTAAAAATGAGAAAATACATCAAATCACCCCAGAACTTGTCGCCAAAACTTACTTTAGGCCCTAAACTAATCGGGCAATTATATACCCCCTTAATAACCTTAAAGTGAATTTTATACCACCCTAAAAAAATTATATCACTCTCACTATGGAGAGTGAAGTACACAGCCCCACATATGAGCCACGTCAGTGCCACATAAATATTTTTTTTTAAGTAATCCTTCAAATCAATATATATATATATATATAAAGAAAAAAATATTTTATTACATTTTCTCTCCACTGCTCTTTCCCCTACACTGCCCCTACCCCACCCCCAACCCTTGTTCTTCATTTTCCTTGAATCTACGCTTGCCCCCACCTCACCCCATATATATATATAAAACATTTCCTCTCCACCGCCCCTACCCCTACACTGCCCCCACCTCACCCTAACCCCAACCCTTTTCCTTCATTTTCCTTGAATCTATGCTTGCCCCCACCACACCACACCCCACCCCCACCCCCAAATTCAGCTTCACCGACTTCTCCTCTCCCTCACCCAACCAAAACCCATTCCCTTTCTTTTTCTTAAATCTGAGAGAATTATCAAATAAATGTGACTGAAGGAAGAAAAGAAAAGTTGGTTGAAAATGAAAGAAAAAGGATGTTGACAAAATTGAGGTCTAATTCCTAATGTGAAAACGGAGTTCCTTGTTGGAAAAGTTTAAAAGTGGAGTTTCTTGTTGGAAAAGTAGAGGGTCCATGTGCATTATTGGATTTGGCTTAGCTAAAAATTTAATTTTTGAATTAGTCGATTGAAAGTTTGACCATTAGTTGGTATTCTTTTAATTTCTAACCTTTTTTTAACTATTACTTAAAAATTTCAATCAAATATGTCTTAATCATGAATTAGTTTGGTTTGTTGAATGAATTTGAAAAAAAAATGAAGGAGAAAAGAGGGGCTAGTGGGGTGTGAGGAAGATGAAGGAAGAAGAATTTGTAAAATTTAAAAGTGGGCCCCACCTTTTTTCCATTTTTTTAAACCATTTACGCGTTGAATTTTCTGACTTTTACCACATCAGCAATTAGGGTGGTAAAAAATTCACTTGAAAATTGTTAAGGGGAATAAATAATTGCCCGATTAGTTTAGGGTCTAAAGTAAGTTTTGGTGACAATTTCAGGGGGGCTTTGATGTCTTTTGTCTTTAAAAATCAATCTAAATTCAATGTATATGTTCACATATATGAAAATATACATATATACATAGTTCTAGGATAGGGAACAAGGTTTAAGTATAAATTTCAAAACCATTAACCTAGACTGTGTAGCTCTAACTACCCTAAAAACTCCCACGGGCTATATGGTTTAAGCTCCCCCCATCTGAAGGGCCCCAGTATGTGTTAGCCACACGAACCAAGGAAATCCGTGGAAGGGTCAGTCCACCGAGACTCCAACCATTCCAAAAATCAAGATATTTAAAGTGTAAACTATGCACACGGCCACCAAGGCCCCCACACCCACAAATGTGGTTTCTAGTATCGGTCCACTCAGGACCTTCACCTTCCACGGCAAGCTACATAACCCAATTTAATCCCAAATTAAAACCATTTACATATTTTTATCCATTAACCAAGGAGTCTTTTAAATAGGTATTTACTGTTGGTATCGTCATACCAAATATTAAACTTGCAAGCCAATTCCACTAAACCATTCTAAAACCATTTAGCTAAAATAGCTCTGAAGTTTTCCAATTGAAAACTAATCCATGGCTACCAAAGCCTTTCATTAACCTTTTATGCAATGTAAGGTTCCAAAAGTGAATTCAATTATGCAAGTATCCATGTTTCCAAAACCAATTACATAAGTTTGGTTGGGAGTAAAGCCAATTCAAACCATTTGAACCATAAAGTTGGGGAAACCCATGTTACCCTTTCGAATTCCCATGCCCATGCATATATTCAGTTTAAAATCCACAAGATAAATTGTAGATAACCAATTCAAAACCATGGAAAAAGCATTTAAACAATTACCATCCAAAACCCTTAACCCTTCATTTAAAATAAAACATTAAATCTATGGAAATATCAAGCCATTGAATGTCATAATGAAATTAAAAGTTTAGGGAGATATACATGCCTTAGATATCAAGAGTTGTGGAGAAGAAACCAATCTAAGAGCCTTAGAAGATCAACCTTTAGAAACCCTAGTTTTTCTCGACTTGGGGAATTTGAGAGAGTAGAGAGTAGTTTATGATTATTAAAGTGATGAAAATAAGTCTCTTTGGGTGTTATATGGTCATCGGTTTTAATTGGGGAAAGTTGGAAATGATCAAAGTGCCCCCAATTAAGACACAGGAAAATTGTCGTCAGTCGTTACGGGACACATCATGACTCCTGATGATTGAGTATGAGTCATTTCCTGGACTCATAGTTTGGCCAGTGACTCAAGGTACCCTTACTGGTTTGGTCACGAGTCACATCATACGACTCATGACCAAACTCTATGACTCATGGAGTCTAAGTCGTTACCAAGACAACAACCTTGGGCCACTCACTAGTTGGTCACTAGTCCCATCCTACGACTGTTAACCTCACCTTACGACTCGTAAGGTCTAAGTCGTGACCTCAGTAGAAACCATGGTCAACTTATTGGTCTAAAAATGATTGGAGCCATATGACTCGTCAGGATTCTTCACGACTTATCACCTAAGTCGTATCTTGGACAGTGAGCTCAAAGCTCTAAAATTTTTTAGAGGCAAAAATCTAGGGTGTTCATTACTGCACCCCCAAGGATCATTCAGAGGAATGCAATCACAATTTCATTAAAAAGAAGTCATAAAAAAGAGTAGGAAAACACGTACCTTAAGCATGATTATCTAGTGCGGGGAACAAGAACGGATACTTGGACTTCATGTCCTCTTCAGCTTCCTAGGTAGCTCCTTCAGTCTTTTTGTTCCTCTATAGAACCTTCACCGAAGCCACCTCCTTTGTCCACAAACGATGGACTTGTCTATCCAAAATCTCCACTGGGAATCTAAAATACCAAAACTCTTAATAGGCACAACCAAATATAAATCACCTATGCACTTCTTCAACATCGACACATGGAAAATTGGGTGAAAGGAACCCAAAGTCGAAGGCAAATCAAGTTCGTAAGCAATATTGCCCACTCTTCTTAAAATTAAGTACGAACCCATATAGCAGGGGCTAAGCTTACCCTTCTTCCCAAACCTCATCACTACTTTCATAGGAGATACCTTTAAGAATACCCAATCACCAACCTCGAACTCCAACTCTTTTTGCCTCAAATCCGCGTAGGATTTTTGGCAACTCTGGGTAGCCTTAAGCCTATCTTTGATCACTTTCACCTTCTCCATAGATTGGTGAACCAATTTTATGCCGAAAAACCTAGTTTCACCAACCTTAAACCACCCAATATAAGATCTACACTTACCATAAAGAGCCTTAAAAAAAGCCATCAAAATATAGAGTGATAACTATAATTATATGCAAACCTAATGAGAGGCTAATGATCTAACCAACTACCACCAAAGTCAATCACACAGAGCCTTTGCATATCCTTCAAAGTCTGAATGGTCATTTCCGTTTGTCCATCCGTTTAAGGGTAGAATATGGTGCTAAGGTTCACCCATGTGCCTAAGCCTTGTTGAAACGAATGCCAAAAGAGAGAAGAGAACTATTTAACTAAATCCAAAATAATGAAACTAGAGAACCATGTATCTTAACAATCTCTTGAATAAACAAATCAGCATAATCCTCCCTAGAGTAGGAAGTCCTCATAGGTAAAAAGTGAGCAGACTTAGTCATCCTTTCTATGATGACCCAAATCGAATCAAACTAATTACGAGACCATGAAAGTCCTATAAAGAAATCCATGTTTATCATCTCCTATTTCCACATGGAAAACTCAATCTCTTGATACACGCCACCAGGCCTCAAGTGCTCATCCTTCGTTTACTGACAAGCCATGTATTTAACCCCAAAATTGGCCACATCTCACTTCATGTTGGTTCACCAATAAATCTCTTTCAAATCATAATATATCTTCGTCAAACAAGGATGAATTATATATCTCGACTCATGAGCCTCAGCTAAAATCCTTTCTCATAGCCCATTAATGTCTAGAACACACAACCTATGTTGGTACCTCAAGATACTATCACCCCCAAACTCAAAATCCATAACCTATTGCTGACCCACACCAGCCTTAATCAACATCAAGATAGGATCCAAAGACTACTTCTCCTTTACCTCAGCACCAAGAGATGACTTAACCACTTCTTGAACAATCACCCCTCCATCTTCAGAGTCCAAAAATCAGACTCCTAAATTAATCAACCGGTGAATATCCTTCACCAATCCTTGCTTCTTCTCTTTCACATGAGATAGGCTCCCCATAGATAACTTGCTAAGAGCATCAGAAGCCATATGAGCTTTACCTAGATGGTAATGAAGACTCATATCATAGTCCTTGAGCAACTCAAGTCATCCCCTTTGCTTGAGATTCAACTAATTCTAGGTGAACACATACTGTAATCTCTTATGATCTGAATAGATATCAACATGCACTACATATAAGTAGTGATGCTAAATCTTCAATGCAAACACCACAGCCGCCAACTCTAGATCATAGTCAGATAATTTCTTTTATGAACCTTAAGTTGTCTAGAAACATACTGTACCACCTTACCATATTGCATCAAGACACAGCCTAGTCCTACTTGAGATGCATCATACTAAACCACAAAACCATCAGTACCCTCGAGCAGGGTCAAAACTATTACAGAAGTCAACTTATCTTTCAAATTCTCAAAACTACCCTCATAAGCTTTAGACCACAGAAACTTTACCTTTTTCTAAGTCAACTTAGTCAATAGAGCAGCAATAGAAGAGAAGCTCTCCACAAACCTCCTAATACCCGGTCAAGCCCAAGAAACTCCTAATATCGGTTTGAGTCATGGGTCTAGGCCACTGCTTAACTACCTCAACTTTCTATGGATCCACCATGATCGCCTCACTGGACACAACATGGCCCACAAAGGTTACATCATCCAACCAAAACTTACATTTTGAAGACTTGGCATACAATCGTTGATCCATAAAAGTCTGCAATACTACTTGGAGGTGATTAGACCTCCTCACTCTTAGAATATACCAAGATATCATCAATAAATACCACCATGAACAAAACCAAGGACGTCCTGAATACCTAATTCATATGATCCATAAATGATGCTAGAGCATTAGTTAATCCAAATGACATAACCAGAAACTCATAATGTCCATACCAGGTATGGAAAAGCGGTCTTAGAGTTATCCACCTCCCTAATCTTCAACCAATGGTAACCCGACCAAAGATCAATCTTAGAGAAACATCTAGCACCCTGAAGCTAGTCAAAAAGGTCATCAATCCTCGAGAAAGGGAACTTATCCTTCACCATCACCTTATTTAACTATCGATAGTTTATACACAACCGAAGGGGTCTATTTTTATTATGCACGAAAAGAATAGGATCACCCCACGGTGAAAAACTAAGATGAATAAAACCCTTATCAAGAAGATCCCTTAACTTCTCTTTCAACTCCTTCAGCTAAGTCAAAGCTATTCTTTATGAAGGGATAGAGATAGGGCAAGTATTCGATAGAAGATAAATCCCAAAGTATATCTACCTATGAGGAGGAATACCAGGAAGATCCTTAAGAAATACTTCAGGGAACTCATTAACCACAGAGACGGATTACAAGGTAGGACCCTCAAAACTAGAATCTCTAACTCGGACCACATGATAGAGACACCTTTTGGAAATTAATTTCCAAGCTATAAGACATGAAATAAATCTCCCCTTTGACACTAAGGAACTCCCCTCCCATTCAATTATCGGTTCACTAGAAAATTAGAAGCTGACCTTATGGATCTGATAATATAGAGAAGCATAGCATGAATGGAGCCAATCCATACCTAGGATAACATCAAAATCCACCATATCTAATTTTACCAAATCCACTATGGTTTCCTATGAAAGATAGATACCACACAACCTCTATAGACTCGTCTAGCCATAACAAAATACCCACTAGAGTAGACATAGAGAAGGGATCAAAAATACACTCAGGACCAAAACCAAAATAAACAACCACATAGGGGGTCACATAAGAAAGAGTAAACCCCAAATCAATAAAATAGTATACATCACGAGAGAAGAGCTTTAACATACAAATAACAACGTCAAGAGATGCCTCAAACTCCTGGTGGGTAGCAAGAGCATAGAGACAATTCCAACTAGCGTCGAAACCAGAGGTACTACCATTTGGTGCAGGAGCTAAAGAATTGGTAAACAGGACCTTATTAGCCCTTGTGGCTACTCTATCCGTGGGGCAGTTCTTCTATATATCCCATGTTGACTGCAACTAAAACAGCGATTTCTCCCCTTGTCACAATACCCAAAATGAAGATGACCGCATAATCGATAAAGAAAATAGGGTGGGGTTGGCTGAGCTCCACTAGCCTAAGATTGGGTACCTTGTGCCTTAAACCCACTATTAGTCTAAAAGTGGCGATCACTAGATGGCTTAGGATAAGGTATACTAGTCATCAAATAGGAATTAGAATTCCCCCAATTCTTATTCTTGGACCACTGTCTACTATCGTTACCACTATTCTGCTGCCCTTCACCCTGCTCTAAATAACTTAACTTCTTACTCTGCCTCTCTCTAATTTTTGCTTATTTTTTATTTTCATCTTTAACCTACTGTATATACACCACCGGCCTAGAGATATCCATATCATTATTCAACATCGCCACCTTACACTCTAGTACAAGTCCCAAGACAAACTCGAAGCAAACTTTCTCATTCTTGCCTTTAAAATTGACACAATCTCCAAGGCATAACAAGACAGCTAGTGGAATTTCAAAGCATACTCCTTCATCCTTTCCTAATTCAAGTTCAAAAACTCCTCAACTTTAGCCTCCCTTAACTCCTAAGGAAATAAATGATCAAGGAAGGTACTAGAAAACTCATCCCATAATGCCGACTCCGCATCATCACCCCTTAAATGCTCATATTTCTCATACCACTAATAAGTTATATCCTTCAACTGATATGTAGCAAACTCCATACTCTCAGAATTAGTACCATGCATAACTCAAAATATCTTCTCCATCTCATCCATAAAACATTGAGGATCCTCCTCAACCTTAGAACCAGTAAAGATTGGAGGATTCAATCTAATGAACTACCCAACTTGAGTGATCATAAATAAAGGAGAAACAGATCCCACATGATCAGGCTGGTAGGACTAAGATGCCACCAAATGAGTCAACAAATGAATAAAATAAATAAACTCTGCATTAGAGATGTTTGCCTGTGGTGACTGAGCATGAGTATCACTAATTGAAGAAGGATCAGTGGGGACCAGTGGAACCTCAGGTGGAGCAACACAATTAGGAGTAGAGACCCCAGATTGGGTTTGCACTTCATAGGTGGGGTAAATCCCCTCTATATTCCCCTCGGTGGGGCAAAAGTGCTAGAAGATTTTCCATAAACATCAGATCTTTGAGGAGGCATAATCAGAAATATGAGAGAACTAAAAGTTAAAGGAATTTCAAGACACTAGACTTTATATCCCAAAGTAGAATACATGAAAGGGAAATATTCCTAAATGTCATATAGCTCTCTTTTATAAGTGTGGAGTGCTAGACACTCATAAAATAGACTCTAGTCGACACAGCTTAGTGGAAACAAATGGACACTGAAACTACTCTATGATACCAAGCTTATCATAACCCAAGCAAGGGCCTAGTCATGACGGGTATCTCAAGTCTTCCAAGAATCGAAGGCTACCCCTGTTAGCCTAGCCAACCAAAACTTGCTATAACTAGCAACGTATGAGTTCTGAACATATAATAAGGTAGAACTGAGTTTCAAACATATAACAAGATAGATAAATCAAATGCTAAGAGGGATCTAAGAATCCATACAATAATCCACCCATTATTGTCCATAAAATCCTCTAAAAAGCCTAACATGGACCTAAGTCGGGACATACCCCCGACCGTGATAGTAACAATGACAATGATAATGTTAATGTGAACTTTTTAGTTCTAAATTATGGAATGAAATCAATGGAATGACCAAGCTTTCTGAAGAATGGAATCTCATCACTTTACCATGGACCAAATGAATTACGTAATGTCATATAGGGGTAAAATAAATGTCTTTTAACCCTATACAATCAAAAAATATAGCATCTTAAGATGTTAGCAAGGTGAGCACTAGCATGCAACTCAAGATAAGGGATAAAATAATGTCATCATCCTGGGATGTTAGCAAGGTGAGAACTAGCATGTAACTCAAGATAAGGGATAAAATAATGTCATTTCAAAATCAATCTAACTCCAACATAAATGTTCACATACATGAAAATATCATATATACATAGTGTTGGGATAGGGAACAGGGTGTAAGCATGAACTTCATAACTATTAACCTAGATTGTGTAGCTCTAATCATCCTAAAAACACCCACGAGCTATACTGTAATACCCCACAAGATTTTAGACGTATTTTAGCTCCTAGACGCATGTTTAAAGGGGGTCCAAAGCATTAATTTCACACTAAGTACAAAAGGCTAAGCCATTTTAAGACCCAAGAATGCAAACATTTTATTTTTGGCCTTCTCAAGTATGAAACATTGATTTTTGAGTTAAAATGTGTTTAGGGATGTTAAAAGGGTCAAAGTTTTGAAATTTTTGAAAAAGGTTCAAGGTGATTTTGGACATCAAAGGCAGAATGCCTCCACGATATGGACATGTCACAGATGATAGACCTCCATGAAACATGGCATGTCACAGAGGTTTGCCTTCATAATACATGTCGTGTCACAGAGAATATCCTCTTTGACACGGATCTGTCATCTTTTTTTGCTTAAAGGGGGGTATTTTGGTCTTTCCCCTTATCCCAAATGTCCAATGCATGAGTTAAAACCCAATTAAGGGCATTTTTTACCCCATTCCCCATCAGTTATCATACATAAAATCCATCCTTTTTTCCAAGAACATAAAATCAAGTCTTTTCTCAATGATTCAAGCATTTAAGGTCTAAATTCCAAGATTTTTATTCAAGGATTCAAACAATTAAGACATGTGGGATATCCATCAATGGTATGCCTTCCCCGCATTGAGTCCCAAGAACCCTTTTATTTTTCAAGTATAAATTATTTTTCTATTTCATGAAATTTAAATGTCAAGTATGAAATTAATAAAATTATTCTTAATAATTTTGAATAAAAACCATGACTTTGTGTTTCCCCATGTGAATTATACTCTTACATGATTTATAATCTTAGTTAACCACATGATGTTCAGCTAATTCATGATGAGCACTTATCAGTTGTGATGTTTAGTTAACTTTAATTAGTACCAATTTTGTTAGGAGTAGGTTTTAGCACCGAGTGAACCTAGTGGTGAAGGCTCACCCTAGGTTTTAGCACTGAGTTAACCTAGGGGTGAAGTCTCACCCACCAATAGAGGACTGAGACCTTCAGTCGCAATCTCTAAGTTGTATAACTACATTGCCAGCATAGGTTATGAGATGTCACCTGCCAGTAGAGGACTGATACTCCCTTAAGGGTCACCCGCCAATAGAGAACCGATACCTTAGTCCTTTGAGACACAATTTTAATGGATCTACATAACCATTATTTATGCCATGGCATGGTACTGACACCCTTCCAATTGGTTTATAGGTTAGACCCAATTAGCTCAGATTGAGGTATATCGGTTATATGATAGCTCCCATAATTTTAGTTAGTACTCATGTTATATTAGTATGGGTTTGCATGACTAAGTATTCAGGTTATCAGTAATTTAGTCAGGCAATTTTACAAATTATCTCAGCACATGTTTTACTTGGTCTTGTATTCTTTCTATATATTCTTGTATTAATGTTCAGTATCCATATGTATTTTTAATTAGTCCCTATCTCACCTACAAATACATTCAAAGTACTTACCAAATACTCTCTTTTGTGCTATATTTATTTCACAATATAGGTTCAAACACTCAATTTCCTGATTGCTCTTAGTCAGCTCAGTACCTCTCGAAAGTAGTAGTGGTGAGTCCTCATCCATCGAGGACAAGTTATGTTCAATTATTTTTTAGGTAACAGTCAATTCTATTTCACCAAAAAATTATTCATTACAAAGCTAGTAAATCCTGACCATTCATTTTTCTAATAATCTAACTCATACAAGGCTATACTCATGAACTAAACAATATTTTCAATCTATTCTAGTAGCTTCTAGGGGTAGTGCTACAAAATTTGCAATGTAGTCTACCAGGTCTTAAGTTTATTGCCCCTGATATGTATGTTTTGAGCCACTTTCTTGCATAGTCTGTCTTAGGAGGTGGTGTCTTATTGGAATATAATGATATATCTATCTTGCCATACTAGGTACACCATCATGCCAAAAACATAGTTGATAATTTGTCAGTGCCCTATTTTCTTTCTTGATCCTTTGCTTATCTACTATATTTCTTCTTTCTATGTGACAGTGCTTCATTGGTAACCCATCTATTTTAGCAATCATGTACACACTATTTTTACATATTGATAGCTAAAAATAGGTGTCCAAACACTTCACCAGCACTTTCACAAAATACACAAGTTTGAGGTACTTGGACTCCCATCTTTAGTAATTTATCCATTATGGCTAGTCTTTCATGGGCTGCTAGCCAAAGTATAAATTTAAACCTGGATGTACCTGAGGTTGAAGTATCATGTTCTTCTAGGTAACTCTTAGATATTATGGCCTTATTTGCTTATACATCTCTTTTATATTGAATGCATCATAGTATTGGAGTTGTATTAGCCAACTCATTAGGTCACCTTGTACTCTTGGTAGTCTTAGAACAAGTTCCCTGGTAGCCAACAGCTTCCTAACTACCCAAGTTTCTATTTTAGGTATGATTAGAAATTCTAGTCCTCTATTCTTGATGTACACATTGTGTACCCACCTTATCCATATTGAATCCTTCTTCATTGCTATGGCCCATAGATACTTTGTGACAGTAGCGTTGTTCCATAATTCTAAGTTTATAATGTTGAGCCCACTAGTAGCCTCAGGAAGGCATACCTTTTCCCCAGAAATAAGGGCTTTCTTAGACACCACAGTTGCACCAGTCCAAAGGAATAACCTACACTATACAGTGATCATCTTCATTACCTTCTTAGAAAGCATCAAAATTTGTGCCCAATATAATTGAACCCCAAAAATACTAATTTTATAATTTGTACTCATCCTGTATAAAATAGCAGCTTGGATGTCCAATAATTGATCTTGGTTGTTATTTTTTCCACTAAAAGGCAAACATTAACCTATTGACAATTTCTTGGCTGCAAGGGGTACCCCTAAGTATTTGAATGGAAGGGTGCCTTCACTGAACCCTAAATACCTTAGAATCTCAAATTTTTGTAGTCTTAGATACCCCTACTATATATATTGAACTTTTCTCTATATTTGAATGGAGAGCTAATGCTTCTAAAAATTTCATAAAAGCTGCAAATAATAACTAAACCGACTGCATATCAACCCAGTAAAGCATAAGAAGATCGTCAGCAAAGCATACATGAATAATCCTTTGTCCTTTGCATCTTGGAGTCCTTGTTCAATGTCATTTTATTAAAATTCCTTTGAAGATATTCCACAGCTATAACAAACAAATAAGGGGACTTGGATCTCCTTGTTTGAATCCCTCTTTTCCCTCCAAAAGGCTTTGTAAGACCCCCATTTAGTGTAAAGGAATATGTGACTGTACTTATGCATTCCATAATACAAATAATAAATTTGTGAGGAAATCCCAAGGTCAACATCATACTCCTAAAAATATACCAATCCAGTGTATCATATGCTTTCCTAAGGTTCACTTTAAGAAAATATCTTGCACTTATTCCTTTCCCTATGTATCCTTAAACAATTCATGGGTAAAAAAGATATTGTCAGTAATAATCCTTCCTGTAATGAATGCACATTGCAATCCACCTACTAAGTCTCCAATAACCAGCTTTAGTCTATCGATCAGTATTTTAGTTATAATTTTGTAAAGGGTCGTCAACATGTAATGGGTCTGAAATCGTTCGCCTGTGCAGGCCCTTGTGTTTTTGGAATCAAGGTTACTATTGTGCTATTCCATGCCTTCAACATTTTCCCAGTTCAAAAGAAGCTTAGCACAGCCTCGTAGATATCATCTTTGACTACATCCCAGTTTTATAAAGAATTCAATAGGAAAGCCATCCACCCCTGGTGCTTTATCCAGTGGCATGCTTTTAATAGATTCCAAGATCTCTGCCCTTGTAACCTCCTTAATAAGTTGTGTTTGATGATCGTGATCCAGTAAAACATCTTTCTTGATTACCTCAGCATCGGGACATTTGTGTATAGGACCAGCTTCACCCATAAGACTTGTGAAGAAATCCATAAATTCTATCTCAATAAGAATTGGATCAGTGAATTTAGCAGTAGCATTTGTGTAAATTAAATTAATGGCATTATGGCTAGTTCTTATTTTTATTTGGCCATGAAAATATCCGGTGTTAGCATCCCCACATTATACCCATTGAGCTCTAGAGTTTTACCTCGGTGCCTTTTCCTCCACTGTGCTCTATTTCTCAATCTCTATCAACATTTGTTTTTCCTATACCACTAGTTGCTGATTCATCGATTGGTTAGCCAAACTTGTCTGTATTATTTCTAGTTCTATTCTGTCTTAATGTAGACTCTGTTGGTAAGTTGTTATGTATGTATTTATCTCCCTCATTTATTGCTTTAGTACCTTAAGTTTTTATCATACTTTATATATCTCAGTCCCCTCAACTGGTTGCTCCTATCTTTTTTCTATTAGGCCCCAAACTCTAGGTGATGCATTATACTATTGAATAGTTTGAAGGGTTTAGGATGTAACTATGATGCTGAGGGTTCATTATAATTTGAAAAAGAATTGGGGAGTGATCTAAAACCCCTGGGTTAAGATATTCAACTTCAATGTGACCAAAGTTTTGTAGACTATCAAAATTCCCAAGGTCACTCTACTATATACCACACCGGCGTACTGGTATTTATTCCAACAAGACTATTGTCCATATATGTTTTTCAAAGGAGTGAGCTGCCATTTGTCAATCATATCCCTGAGTCCTTGAACTTTAGCTTGTGTTACTGGTGCCCCCAATCTATCATTAGATGTTAGCACATTATTGAAGTTACCAATCTGTGCTCCAACCTACTCTAACCCACTCCATAAACTCTACCTTTTTCTTGGTTCATTCCAAGTATACACAACTGTGAAGAAGAAAGTTGTTTGTTATTGGTGTCCTACACCTTGAAATGGATGAATTGACTGCCGGCAGCTATAATTTGGACTATAACGTAAGCCTTCCATTACAGCCACACTCTCCCATTTGGTGCTTCAACCATATAGTTATAACAATTCTTATAATCACCTGCTATTTTTTACAACACTTTTTTAGCATTCCATTCCTTTAGTTTCCACACATCCCATAATATCTATTTTGTACTTTTTCAAAAAGAGTATTATTTATTTCTACTTAAATGGCTTATTTATCCCTCTTATGTTCTAGGTACAAATTCTCATGGAGGCTTGTATCGACTAGGTCCTCCCACCTCTCTAATACTGCCTAGGTATGGTCCATCAAAAGAGGCATATGTATTAGAGAGGTTTAAGCAAAGGGACTCACTTAATGTTGATCCTACTAATCTTGTAGTCTATGTATCAGTAAGGTCTAACAAATATTCATTATCTATCAATTTAGCAGAATTTTGCACATAATTATTTGACGGTTTGTTCTCAGGAGGACTCTTGACTTGTTTTGCATCTTGTTATTTGTCCTTAGGGCACCACTGTTGTATAATGATCTTCTTTTTCTTCCTATTTCTTTTCTTTTTACGTTGCTAAACATCCTTTGTTGGCTTCTCTTTAACTTCTATTAGATCTCCCTTTCTCCTGCATTATGAAAAAGCATGACCAAACCTCATACAATTAGTGTAATACTTTGGCCTCCAATTATATGCTATTATTTGGTGGAATACTTTAGTTGGGGTGTTAATTTCAATACTATCATTCAAAGGGTGTGAGATGTCAGTCTCAACTAGAACCCTGGCAAAGAATATCCTCTCTATATCAGCAGTAGTTTTGTCTGTGTATATCAATTTCCCTACTATACTCGCAAGTTTAATAAGTAAATTAGCTGACCAATATCCCAATGGTAGCCTTGGAAATTTTACCCAAAGTGGGATGGACAACAAATAATCAGGGGCAAATTCATAGTCAATACTCCAATTCCTGAGGATGAATGGTTTATTATGGTAAGAATAAGGCCCAAAATGCAGCACAAGATCTTGATCCTCACAATTTTTCAACTGTAATACATAGTATCCATCAACATGATAGAGGATACGAGGTTTCATCATAAAATTCCAAACATTCAACACATAATTTTCCATAGATTTCTCATAGGGCGTGTCCCCGATTATATACCTGATAAGTGTTGTGCTTCATTATTCGTCCTGATCATGGAGATCATCCTCAACTAGCTCCACTATAAAATTTCCATTACGTACAAAGAGGGGGAAGCAATTAAGCTCCTTTCTCTTTTGAGATGTTCTCACACGCTGCTCATTCGGGCCTCATCATCTTTTCCCCCATCCTCTGGCTTCTTAACTGGCACAGGATCTCCACTCTAACCAACTATGGTTGCGTTGCTTAGTCTAGTAAATTATAGCTAGAGGGCTACTGATAATTCTTTTTGTACAGGGCCCTTATGGTATGTATCCTCAGTTGGTTCTTTCTCATCTCCTTCCTTAGTAATTGGCATAAATTTTGGAGGGAAGAAGCTCCCAAATATGAGTGGTTGAAGTTCCTATATTATACCACTAGTTGGGTTTACTTTAATGGTCCCCAGGGTTATTGATTCGATCAGAATTAGAGGTCGGTGAAGCATTTTCCTTCCTTAGAATCATACGTTAGCATATCCTACTAAATGTACACCAGGAAAGAGAAAAAATATTCAGTTACTTTTAATATTTCTTTCATTTCAATTAGTCAAAGTTAGTTGAGGGGTTTTCCCATCAACTCTACATGTTTTAGAGGATTTCAGACTAGATGTTTAGATATTTAGATATTTAGACTAGAATTTCAGCTATTCAGACTTATTTTTGATTTATTTCGTGATTCATACATGTTGGTATTTGCTTTAGTTTTATATCTAAACATACTTTTATTAGTTTAACTTCCGCATATGATATTTCGTTATTACTTCACTCAACGCTCACAGCAGGTACCAGATCTTGGGTTAGCTTGAGGTCACTTGTGGCCTTAAGTGTCATGTTACAACTAGGGGTAGCCTCGATTCATGACAAAACTTTCTATCAGTGCCTAAGATTTTAAAGTGTCCTAGAGTATCTGAAATCCATATTGAGTAGAGTCTTGTGCATGGATGTGAAGTGCGCCATACTTATAGGTAAGAGGCTACGAGATGTTTTAGGAAAGTTTCCTTTCTTTCAGTATTTATGTCGTGCAAAAGGGCATGAGCTCTAATAAATTCCATTTTTATAACTCGTCTTTTATTCATTTACAGAAAATGCCTTCCAGAAAAAACAACGAAAGAAGGAATGGGGATCATCCCACACCACCACCTATTCAGGAAGATCCCCTGAATGAACATATTTTCCATGCAGAGTTCAAGGCTGATTTTACCACTTTGGCCAAATTTGTGGCTTCTCAAAATAATTAGCAAGTTGTTGCTCCAGCTAATCCAGTGATGGATACAGCAGCAGATAGGACCTGAGACTTCACTCGAATGAATCCTCCATTATTTTTTGGATCTAAGTCTGAGGAGGATCTACAGAAATTTCTTGATAATGTGCAAAAAGTGATAGACATTATGGGTTTTACTGCTTGTGAGAGTGTTGATTTAGCTGCTTACCAATTACAAGGGGTGGCTCATCTTGGTTCAAGTAGTGGAAGGAGGACAGAGGTGTTGAGGCCTAGAGTGGAAAGAGTTTGCCATGACCTTTTTAGATAGGTTCTTCCTACTAGAGTTGACAAAGTCTAAGGTTTAGGAGTTCATCAATCTAAAGTAGGGTAACATAAGTGTGAAGGAGCCCTCACTCAAGTTTACTCAGTTGGCAAGGTATACTCTATGGTAGCCCATTCTAGGTCCCGAATGAGTAATTAGTGTTGGGAGTTTCTGAGGAAGTGGTTAAGGAGTGCCGAATAGCTATGTTAATTAAGGAGATGGATCTCTCTAGGTTAATGGTCTATTTTTAGTAGATTGAGGAGTAGAAGCATGCAGAGAAGGAAGCCAAAATAGGTAGATTCAACTTTTCTCAGCCAAGGTCTGATGGGGGAAATCATTCTTAGTTATACCAGAAATCTTTAGCTTCATCCCTATCTTTAGTCAGTGTGCCAGTGCCTAAGTTCAGGTAGGATAGTTGGGATAGAGCGCTAGGCTCTAAGTTCCAGGGTACTTGAATAGTGATCTTACTAATCTATTTTGCAGGAAATATGGTAAGAATCATCAGGAAGAGTATAAGGTAGGTAGTGAATGGTGTTTTGGATGTGGCAAGCTAGGCCACAGGATCAAGGATTGACCAGTGGTTGCCTAGAGGGAAAAGGATTTTTGCCAACAGGGCCGGGCCAACTTTTCATCAGCTCCATTCAGTCACTCAATTCAGTAGGGCGCCACCTCCAGTGCCGCCAGTAGGCATCCTGAGAACCAACTTTATTCTCTCCAGACTTGACAGGATTAAGAAAGTTCTAATATGATTATGGGTATATTAAAAGTCTTTCATCTTCATGTTTATGCATTGTTATACCCTGGAGCTTCACTTTTCTTTATGACTCCTTATATAGCTATAGACTTTGGCGTTAGTCCCAAAATCTTAGCAGAATCCTTTTCAGTGTCTACCCTAGTGGGTAGTTCTATGATAGCCAACGGATATAGAAAAATTGCTCGATCATAGTGTCTTAGAGAGTTACTTCAATTGATCTTGTGGAGTTAAAGATGACTGATTTTGATGTCATTCTCGACATGGATTGGCTCCACTTATGTTATGCCTCAGTTAATTGTAGAAATAAAATTTTCCATTTCTAGTTTCCTAATGATCCCGTTATTGAATGTAGGGGTAGTACTTCAGTGCCTAAGATTCAGTTTATCTCATATCTTAAGGCAAGAAAAATGATATCTAAGGGATGTATTTACCATCTAATCCGAGTCAAGACTCAAATTCTAATACTCAAAGTCTTGAGTCAGTTCCAGTAGTGAATGAGTTTCTAGAAATGTTCCCTGATGATCTTCTCAGAGTTTTTCCCAAAAGGCAAATTGACTTTGAAATAGATCTCATTCCAGATACCCATCCTATCTTAATTCCATCTTAAAGAATAGCTCCAGCTGAGCTTAAGGAATTGAAGAAATGGTTGAAAGATCTTTTAGATAAGGGTTTCATCAGGCTTAGTGTTTCTCCATGGAGTGTTCCGATCCTCTTCATGCACAAGAAAGATAGTTCCCTTAAAATAAGCATCGAATAACATCAGTTGAACAAAGTCATAATCATGATAAGTATTCTCTCCCCACGATTGATGACTAGTTTGACCAACTTTGTGCAAGTTACTTCTCTAATATAGACCTCAAATCTGGCTATCATCAGGTTAGAGTTAGAGAATATGGCATTCCAAAGACAGCTTTCAGGACTCGATATGGTCAGTCCAAATTTCTAGTTTGTCTTTTGGACTAATAAATGATGCTGCGGCTTTTATGGACTTGATGAACAGGGTATTCAAGCAGTACTTGGATTTTTTTTCATAGTCTTCATAGATGGCATCTTTGTCTGTTCTTGTAGTGAGAGTGATCATGTAAGCCATTTAAGAATTGTATTGTAGACCCTTAAGGATCACCAATATTTACTAAGTATAATAAGTGTAAATTCTGGTTGAGATCAGTAGATTTTCTTAGTCACATTATTTTTTATGATAGCATTCTAGTTGATCCTCTAAACACCAAAGCAGTAAGAAACTGGCCTAGACTCATTTCTTCATCAAACATCAGGTATTTCTTGGGCTTATCTAGTTGCTACAGATGGTTTGTTGAAGGTTTTTCTTCTATTGCTTCTCCCGTGTCTCGATTAACCCAGAAGAAAGTCAAATTTTAGTAGTCAGATCCCTGAGAGAATATTTTTCAAGAGTTGAAGACTCGACTTACTTCTGCTCCAGTCTTGACTTTACTAGATGGCACAAATGGGTTTCTAGTTTATTGTGATGCTTCTAGAGTTGGTCTTGATTGTGTGTAATACAGAGAGGTAAGGTCATATCCTATGCCTCTAAAAGCTTAAACCCCATGAGAAGAATTACCTGACCTATGACCTTGAGCAGCAGTTGTCTTTGCCTTAAAGATTTAGAGGCATTACCTTTATAGGGTTCATGTTGATGTGTTCACGGATCATAAGAGTTTATAGTATATGTTAACTCAAAAGGATCTAAATCTTTATCAGAGAATGTAGCTAGAATTGTTACAGAACTATGATATAAATATATTGTATCACTCGAATAAGGCCACTGTAGTGGTTGATGCCCTTAGTAGACTATCTATGGGAAGTGTTGCTTACGTTGAGGATAATAAAAAGGAATTAGTTCGTGAGGTTCGTCAACTTGCCAGGTTAGGTATTCGGTTGGTTGATTCAGTCGAAGGTAGTGTATGGGTTCAGAATTGTTTAGAATCTTTATTGATTGCCAAAGTGAATGAAAAACAAGATAGGGATCTTATTTTGGTCAAGTTGAAGAAGGCAGATAGAAATCAAAAAGTGGAAGTTTTCTCCCAAGGGGGAGATATTGTACTTTATTGTTAAGGCAAGTTATGTGTTTTGAGTGTGGATGGTCTAAGATAGTGGATATTAGTAGAAACGCATGGTGTGCGGTATTCTATTCACCCAGGAGCCACTAAGATGTACCATAATTTATGGGAAATCTACTACTGGAATGGTATGAAGAAAGATATCACAGAATTTAAGGGTAAGTAATCAAATTGTCAAAAGGTTAAGGTTGATCACCAGAGTCCTAATGGTATGCTTTAAGAGTTCAGCATTCCCACTTGGAAGTGGAAGGTGGTGAACATGGATTTTGTGATAGGGTTGCCTCATACGCGTCATCAGCATGATTCGATTTGGGTCATTGTACATCGAATGACCAAGTCATCCCATTTCTTGCTAGATCATACTTTGTATTCAACTAATGATTATGCTAGACTCTATTTCAGGGAGTTGGTAAAGTTACATGGGGTTCCTTTGACCATCATCTCAAATATAGGTACTCAGCTTACCTCTCACTTTTGGAAGTCTTTTCAGAAGTTTGTTAGTACCCAGGTTCATCTCAATATAACTTTGCATCCTCAGAGAGGACCATTTAGACTTTAGAGGACATATTGAGGGCTTGTGTTATCGACTTTAAGGGTAGTTCAATGACCATTTACCTTTATTGAGTTTGCCTACAATAATAGTCATCACTCTAGTATTTAGAAGGCTCCGTTTGAGGCTCTCTATGGAAGGAAGTATAGATCTCATATTTGTTGGTTTGAAGTAAGTGAGACTTCTTTAATAGGACTAGATTCAATGTATGAGGCGATAGAGAAAGTTTAGTTAATTCGAGAAAGGTTGAAGACAGCCCAAAGCCAACATAAATCATATGCAGATATGAAGAGAAGTGATCTTGAGATTGACGCTGGTCACTTGGTTTATTTGAAATTTTTTTCCATGAAAGAGTTGAAGAGATTTTGCAAGAAAAGGAAGATCAGTCCCTGCTATGTTGGCCGATATAGAATTTTGAGACATTTTAGGAAGGTAGCTTATGAGTTAGAGTTGCCTGCTGATTTGGCATCACTACATCCGGTGTTTCATATCTCTTTGCTAAAGAAATGTATTGGTGACTCAGCTTTTGTTGTTTATTTAGAGAGTGTGGATGTGAAAGATAGTCTTTCTTACGAAGAAGTCCTAGTTGATATCCTTGACCGTCAGATTCATAGGCAGGCTGAGGAATAAAAAAATTCCCTCGGTTAAAGTGCTATGGCAAAATCATTCCTTTGAAGGAGCTACTTGGGAAGCAGAAGTAGATATGCGAAGCAAGTATCCCCATCTTTTTCTAAGAATTTAGATTTAGCTTGAGGTAATGGTTTTTCTTAAGTGATTCTTTCATTTTCCATCTTAGCTATACAACTATCCTTATGTTGGTGCATGCATTTATGAATTTAGTTCAGTCCATGTATTATGTTTCAGATTCGGTTATCAAATCATGATTCATCTCATAAGTATTCAGCGCTCGATCTCAATTTTCTTAGTATCTCATTGTAACTAACTTTATTCGGGTACGAATGATCCCAAGTAAGAGATATTATACTACCCCATAAGACTATAAACATGTTTCCAGCTACTAAACGCAAGTTTAAAGAGGGTCCAAAGCATTAATTTCACACTAAGTAAAAAAAGACTTAGCCATTTTAAGACCCCAAGAATGAAAAAAAAATATTTTTGGCCTTCCCAAGTCTGAAATGTTTATTTTTAAGTTGAAATGTGTTTAGGGATGTTAAAAGGGTCAAATTTTGGAATTTTTGGAAGGGGTTTGGGGTGTTTTTGGACCTTAAAGCCGAATGCCTCCACGATATGGACATGTCACGGAGTCTGGACCTCCACAAAACACGGTGTGTCATGGAGGTTAGCCTCTATGATACATGTCATATCAGGGAGGATAACCTCCATGATAACCTCTGTGACATGAAGGCTATGTTTTCTACAGTCTTTTATTAACTTAAAGAGGGAGTGGTATTTTGGTCTTTTCCCCTCATCCCAAAAATCCAATACACGACTTAAAACCCAAAAAGGGGCATTGTTTGCCCCATCCCACATCAGTTATCATATGTGAAACCCATCCCCTTTCCCAGGAACCTAAAATTAAGCCTCTTTTCAAGGATTCAAGCATTCAAGGTCCAAATTCCAAGCTTTCTCTTCAAGGATTCAAACAATTAAGGTATGTGGGATATTCATCAATTGGATTCCTTCCACCCATTGAGTCCCAAGAACCCCTTTATTTTTCAAGTATAAATCTTTTTCCCTATTTCATGAAATTTGAATGTTAAGTATGAAATTACTCAAATTGTTCTTAATAGTTTTGAATAAAAACCATGTCTTTGTGTTTCCCCATGTGAACTATAGTCTTACATGCTTTATAATCTCATTCACACATATCATATTCAGTTAATACCATGTCAATTTCTCAAGTTATGAAAAAAAAACATGTGATCATGTTGTTCTCATAAAATTAACATATTCCCGTACTCAAAATCATGAATTCCGTTAGTTTAGTGAAATATATCATGTTTTGGGTTTTATGAATCATGAATTCCCTTACAGTGTTTTAAATGATGATTTTGTATTTAAAGTATTATTCAGTGTTGTAGGGTTATGAACACCCGATACCTATATGTTTACACATATTTCTATTTTAAGTAACAAGTCCATCAGATCATGATTCTTTATCATCACATTAAGATTATTATATTCATGATGAGCACTTATCAGTTATGATGTCCTGTTAACTTTAATCAATACCAGTGTCAGTTCCTGAAGGACCACAAGCTAACCCTTAAATAATACCTGTAACTGAACACTGCATAATATACTATAAAAATATGGAAAACTGGCGGAAACTTTCCATAAGGTTCAAAACAAAAATACAACTGAATAAAGTTTAATAGTATCAAAACTAAAACATCTGTTTGAACAGCTAGTCTAAAAATACTGTAGTCTGAAAGCCTGTAAACTGTCTGGATAAGGAGTTGATGGGATAATTCCCCAACTAACTCCGTCTACCAAAATAATGAATCTGATACAATAAAGAAATAAGGTACATCCTCGAATGATGAGGACTCACTACTAAGTCTACTGTTGTTGGTTGAATCTGAACTGCTAAGGGTGCTCTGGATCCCGTGCTTCTGAACCTATGGTATAAGACACCATAGCACAAGAGAAAAGTATGCATCAGTACGTGAGAATATACTAGTACGCTAGATAAGGTAAAGCTGAATGCAAAGGTTTATATGCATGAACAATATTGACTAAATATCATAAAACTACTGAATGAGGATACATGTATGAGTGCATAAACTATAACTGAAATTGTAGTAACACTAAATATTGAATCCTAATAACTGAATTTTTGATGTTTGAGTCTACTAATACTGATATCTGATTGACTGAAGCTAAGATCAATCTTATCTAGCAAGTGATCTCTGAATCTGCTTATAATGAAAATAATTGACTTAATCTGAGATCAGTCTTATCTAATGGGTGATCTTTGAATTTATGGAACTATCTAAGTTCTTTACTGATCTGAGTGATTATATCTGACAGTTTTAATTTCTGTGATATGATCTGAGTTCTATTTTGAAAACTAAGACTAAAACTGAGACTGTGGGGAGTAGTCATCTAATCGACATATCCCGAATCTGAACTAGTAGGGTCCAACTTGTAACCCCAGCTGAAAGGGTGTCATTACCGTACCACGGGTAAAGACAACTATTTTTGGAGTTAGTCCTAATCTAGAGGCTGACCCATGAGATCAGTCCTGTACTAGTGGGTGATCCCTGAGTATGCCAGTCCTATCTAACGGGTGACATCTCATGACCTACGCTGTCTACGTAGTTTTGAAACTTAGGGATTGCTTCTAGGGATATCAGTCCTATCTAACGGGTGATCCCCCATCCCTAGGCTCTCTTGGTACTGAGTCCTATTCCCAACTGAATGACACTAAACTTTTCTACTCCATACTAGGCTTGACTGAGCTGTTACTGATTATACTGCTTGACTGAACTAAATTGAGTTACTAAGTTCCGTTGACTGACGGAATACTACTGAATTCTGTTAACTGACTGAATGCTACTAAGTTCTGAATTAATTTACTGAGTTGGACTGGACTGATATTGAGATTACTGAGTTTTCCTAAGTTTTGTAGCTGACTGAGTTCTACTGATTGTTGACGACTGAGATTATCTTGAAAACTGACACTAGCTCTAGGTAGCAGCTAAATTATCGGGTATTAAATACCCCCAGGACTTGATAGCATAAACAAGAATAAAACATGGCAAGTCTTGAATAACATAACAATATTCTATCATTCACAGTACAATCAATAAGGCATCTCTTAGCACTTGAAAGTCATAAACTTATGCATAGATAGGAATGCATACAAATGTCTCATAATTCATTCATTAAAGCCTTTGAACAAACACTTAGCATGCATTAACTTGTACATAATGGGGACTACATGCTTAGATGCTATAATGGCACTACTTCATTCATATAGGCATTTAATCAAACATATGGGAAGTATGCTTTGGTTATACAACAATTAGCACATCTAAGCATCATGGCTATATCAACAAACTTGCAACTTGAAGGGTACTAGGTTCAAACTTTGAAACTCATAATCTAAAATATGATTAAAACCCAATAATCACATAAACATGAATTTTAATTCACCTGAACTATGAAAACTCATAAAAATATAATCTTTGAATTTAGAAAAGGATTCTTAAAATTCATGGGTGGAAGGGATCCATGAATCAACATCTAACATACCTAAAAATCTTGATTCTTAAAGTTCTTGAAGACTTTTGGAGGGATTCTTGAGATTGCTTTTGAAACTTGGGGGCTAGGGTTTTCTATTTTTGAGAGAGAATGTTTTTGTTCTTGAGGAATAGTGAAAATAAATGAGCAATTTTAGCTATTAAGGGTTTAAATCCCGTATATAGATTGATTGGGGCTTTAGGAAAATTACTAAATGGTCCCTGAAATTTAAATAACGAAAGCTGAATAAAAATCTTGATTTTACACGCTGGCGCGATACGGTGACATTGCGTCAGCTTACTGGAAACTGGACGACAGGGAAATAGAGCCTTGGCGAGATTCGTCATAATCACGGAGGCTCACTAGATTTTGAAGATTGCCATTTTGGTTGGCTCCAAGACGCGCTAAAGTACCAGGTGGTACACTATCTTACTAAAATGGCTTTAACTCTTCGTTCGAGTGTCTGATTTGGGTAAATTTGGTATCGATGGAAAACTTATTCAATTTACCACATGATAAAAATTCAAAATCTTGAAAATACCACAGGAAAAAAAATGTATTCATCTATGAAGTAAGATCTTTGATGTTCTAGGGATGAATCGAAGCTAGATAGAAATATAGGGTACTACACTAGTGTAGATTTTCAGATGTCACCCGCCTGTAGAGGACTGATACCCTATTACTTTGGGACACCAGTTTAGTGGATCCACACAATCAGTGTTAGTGCCCATGGCAAGGTACTGACACTCTTCAAACTACGGTTACAGGTTAGACCCCAATTAGATCAGATTGGGGCATATCCATTACATGGTAGCTCCCACAATTTCATTTAGTACTCAAGTTATATCAGTATGGGTTTGCATGACCAAGTATTCAGTTTATCAGATATTCAGTTAGTTTTGCAGATTATCTCAATACATATTTTACTTGGTCTTGCATTCTTTCTATATGTTCATGTATCTATATTCAGGATCTATATGTATTTTCAGTTAGTCCATCTCTCACGTACCAGTAAATTCAAAGTACTAACTGCATAATCTATTTTATGCTATATTGATTTCATAATATAGGTTCAGACACTCAATTCCTCGATCTCCCTTAGTCAACTCATAGCCTCTCGGCAGCAGTATTAGTGAGTCCTTATCCATCGAGGATAATTTATGTTCAGTTACTTTTAATATTTCCTTTATTTCAGTCAGTTAGAGCTAGTTGGGGGGTTTTCCCACCAACTCCACATGTCTTAGAGGATTTCAGACTAGATGTTTAGATATTCAGATATTCAAACTAAAATTTCAGCTATTCAGATTTATTTTTGGTTTATTCCGTAATTCAGACATGTTGATATTTGCTTTAGTTTTATATCTAAACATACTTTTATCAGTTTAATTTCCGCATGTGATATTTCATTATTACTTCACTCAATGCTCACAGCAGGTACCAGATCTTGGGTTAGCTTGGAGTCACTTGTGGCCTTAAGCACTGTGTTACGACTAGGGGTAGCCTCAGATAGTGACATATATGGGTCCGGCTCCCCCACTAGAAAGGCCCTGATATATGTTAGCCGTACGAACTGGAGAAATTTAACGAAAGGGACAGAGGTACCAAGGCTCCAACCATTTCAAAAATATAGATATATAAAGTGTAAACTATGCACACGGCCACCAAGGCCCTACGCCGGCAAACGTGGTTTTCAGTATCGATTCCCCGAGACCTCCACCTTCCAATATGAGCTACACAACACTCTTTAGGCCCAAATTAAAACCATATACACATTCTTATTCATTAACCAAGGAGTCTTTTAATTAGGAATTTACCATTTGTATCATCATACCAAATATTAAGCTTGCAAGTCAATTTCATTATGTCATTCTGAAACCATTTAGACAAAATGACTCAAAAGTTTTCTAATCGAAAACTGATCCATAGCCACCAAGGCCATTCAAAAACTGTTTTAAGTTTTATTAACCTTTTATACAATGTAAGGTTCCAAAAGTGAGTTTAATTATGTAGACATCCGTGTTTAAAAATCAATTACACAAGTTGGGTTGGGGATAAAGCCAATTCCAAACCATTTAAACCATAAAGTTGGGGAAACCCATGTTCTTCTTTACAATTCACATGCCCATGCATATATTCAGTTCAAAACCCACAAGATAAATCATATATAACAAATTCAAAATCATGGGAAACTCATTTAAACAATTACCATCGAAAAATCTCAACTCTTTATTTAAAATCAAACATTAAATCCATGGAAATATCAAGTAATTACATGTCATAATGAAATTACAAGTTTAAGGAGAGATACATGTCTGAGATATCAAGAGTTATGGAGAAGAAACCAATCTTAGAGCCTTAGATGATCAACCTTGAGAAAACCTAGTTGTTTTTGACTTGGGGAATTTGAGAGAGTAGAGAGTAGTTTATGATTGTTAAAGTGATAAAAATAACCCTCTTTATGTGTTTTATGGTCATGGGTTTTAATTGGAAAAAGAGGGAAATGACCAAAGTGCCCCCAATTAAAACATAAGAAAACTATCGCCAGTTGTTATGGGTGACGTCACGGCTCGTGATGACTGAGTATGAGTCATTGCCTGGACTCGTAGTCTGGGAAGTGACTCAAGACACCTTTACTGATTTGATCACAAGTCACACCCAATGACTCGTGACCTGACCTATGACTCATGGAGTCTTAGTCATTACCAAGACACCAACCTTGGGCCATCTCACTATTTTGGTCATGAGTTCCACCCTACTACTCGTGACCTCATCTTACGACTCGTGATGCCCAAGTTATGACCTAAGTAGAAACCATGGACAACTTACTGGTGAGACAATAATTGGAGTCATACAACTCGTGGGGAGTCTTCACGACTCATCACCTAAGTTGTACCCTGGATAGTGAGCTCAAAACTCTAAAATTTTTTAAAGGTAAAAATTTGGGGTGTTATAGGTGTAGACTCGGGGCATGACATGTATAAACTTGAATGAAATTATTGGAACAAAAAAAATAAACAAATGACTTTACTAGAATATTTTTCTAAGTTGAATGACAATATGAAGAATTGACTCTTGTAAAGTGCAAATAGTGATTCATCATCCTTATGGCTAGCGGCAGTTGATATGCTTTTGACTTGTCTATGCAATGTATAACTCTTAAATTATAGATTACTCAATTTATATATGTTGGAGAGGTAATAGTCTGCTCATGTATAATGTTTTTTTGTCTTCTTAGATGCCTACTAGTGTTAGATTATATTTGGAAATTGTTTACTATGAATTTGTTACAGTTGAATTGGTAAATGAGTCAAGAGAATGTCTTGTGATTTAACCTTATTTGAGGTATGATGTACTAGTAGTTTGGTCATTTTATGAAAAAGGAAAATCAACCAAGTATAAAGTAACAGAATAAGCAAACTAAAGCAAATAGATCTAGACGACCCGAGCAGTATTATCACCAGCTAAATAAACAGTAAGAAATAAGAAAATGCTTGGAGAGCAAGTAAAATTGTTATATTGAGAAAGAAAGTGAATGCTCAGATCCTTTTACTAGTGAGCATGAGCAACTATTTATAGGTTACAACATTAGGTCTTAGCCTATTAGATTTCGACAATAATGCCCTAAAGAACTAAAGCCTATGTCGGTGTGCCACATGTTTGATTTATTAGTGAGTCAACTAATATCCTTGCACTGCTCAGCTCCATACAAATTCATTAGTTTACCTAAGCATCCCGACACATTTGTCTCTTGTTTTTCCCTTGTATCATATCATTGGGGTAGCAAACTGCTGAATTCTTATCCCTTATGAGAAGGCGATTCCGCTGTTATTATATTGAGAGAGGTTTCTCGTAGCCTCAGCACTCATTATCACAATGAATCTTCAAGATCCTCTCCTCCTAATTCCATGTGTCTCTAGTCAAATTTTACCCCATATAGAAACATCTTTTAAATAGTCATAGTTCTTATTATAGAGGATATCTCAAACATTTTGTATCCATCATTCCTCGTAACAATGTTATAGTTATAAGTAATCCACATTTCACAAAACTTTGTAGCATTTTGGAAAATACATTTGAGTCATACCTGTTAAATATGTGTTGCTTGAATCTGAACATTAATACCTTTTTAAGATTAATAGTTTATAGACTTGAATAATCAATAAAAATCAAAGGTATCAGTTTTCGAAAAAGATAATTAAAAAAATAACATAAAGGAGGTATGTATTGAATCTCAAAGGTTCCAAAAGAAATTACCTTTTTAAAAATAGATGAAGAAAAACTTGGTTCGAATCTACATTGAGGGGACGCTAGGCGAAGCCCTGGGGCAATTTTTTCGGTGAATTTTCTTGGCAATTTGGGGGCTCCCTATTGCACTAGGGCGACGACCCAGAAGTTGCTTTTTTCATTTTTGACGTTTTTACCTTTTGGGTCTTGTAAGAACTCATATTGGTCTTACACCTTTGGATTTGATCTGGATCAGTATATTCGGCTCTTATTTAATCTGCAAAGCTTAATTATGTTTCATTTGAATTTGAATTCCGTCAATTTCCCTCCTATACAATAAAATAGACGGCATACTTATAATTCACATCAAATAAGTTCAAAACGACATCAAAATAAGAACAAATGTGATGCGACTGATAGTATAAATGCATGATTTTGACCCTTACATTACCAGGATTTGCTCTGATATCACTTGATGGATTTAATCGAATTCTAGTTTTTGGTTAGAAGAATTGAGAATTTTTATTGTTAGTTTGGAATGAATTACATGAATTGTACTATTACAATGATTAAGCTAAGAAACAATCTCTAAAGGAGACCGCTTAGAAACAGTCATCAATGACAGAGTTATCTGCGATGATAGAGAATTGAGGTGAGGAAGAGAAAAGAGAAAAGAATTGAAGTTGGTGGATTTTCCCTTTTCCAACTGATCTTTATATAACAACTTTGTAACCACTAGGCTGACTAGGGTCGTCAGATCTCGCCAACTATAAATGATCTCCTCCGTCTGTCTTAATAGACGCGTTCCACATGTGCCTTTAATTGATTGAATTTCTTCCACTTATAATCCGCTACTGCCTGTTTCCTTCCTATTTTCAGTACACTGCCTTATCACCTGCTTTCCCAATTTTTCTTCATTTCAAATCCTTAATTGTCTTCTCCTACTATTCGTTAAAAACTAATGTCAAATAAGGATTATAACTTCTATCATTATTTTTGTAGAAACAATATTAAAGTAATTTAAGAGATTTAGAATTTAATTCGATGCTTTGTTCTTATAATGTGTTTTACGGAATGATTAATTGCATATCAATTACATGTTTCATTGAAAATGGAAGGCAAAAAAGTAATTTAAGCTAATTGCATTAATTTAAAAACTTGTTTTGTATTGAATTGGGTCACGGACGAGACACATGAAAATTTTATTGGGGCGAATAAATAAAGTCAACATGTTTATTTAAAAAATTATTAGATATAAATATTATTAGATATTGCATATGTCATCACTGAAAGACAATTTTAAGCCTAAATTAAAGTTAGGGGTAAATTTGATTAGATAACCGGAAGAAAGAGCAATTTTGAGTCATTTTTAATATTTTAATATTAAATATGGTGTATTAATAATATTGATATTTGTTATATTTACTAGTTTAGTGTACATACTTTGCACATGTGTTTTTCCTTAATAAAGTAAGTTTTATAAAAAAAATTATTAAAACAAAACAATTTATAGTAAAATAAATATTTTATCTTATTAAACAATATAAGAAAATTATCATATCTCAAATATGTTATTGCATGTTGTGTTTCAATTTATTGTTTATTTAAAATAAAAAATTATTTTTTTTCACCCAAAAAATAAATAAATAAATTAGTTAATTTGTTACATAATATCTTTTTCTTGGTTTCTTATATTTATATTTTGATTTTTTGTATTTCTTATATTTCTTATGTCTTTTTCTTTTCTTATAATATCTTTCTTCGCATCCAAATTGAGGTGCTATTTTATTTTTGCAACATGCTAAATTTCTTATTAATGTCTTTTCCATTTTTATTTTTTCTCTATAGTTTTCACATAGATTTCTATACCATTGTTGTAAAAAAATTATTCTTGCTCCTAGAGTATAAACTATTTTTGCTTCATCCCAACTTTTTATTATTTTTGAACTAAATGGTTCAGATAATTTACTAAAATATAATTTTCTAATTTCTTTACTTTCTTCTGTATTATCTTTTCCTTTATAATAATATTCTTTAAATGCGCAAGTATATTCATTTATGTAACACATATTACATATTGCTAATTTTAACATTAAATTCCTATTTATATCTTTCTCTTCATTTTGTTCTTCTTCTGTTGTTGTCATGCTGCTAAATTCGTCTTTTATAGCTATTTCATATTTTTTTAATAATTCTATAGGTGTTAATTTAGTTGTAGTTGTTGATGATGTTTCTTCTGTAGGTTTGTCAGTTCTTAATACCCTTTCACTATTTTCAGTTAGATTTGAAAACCATAATTTCACTGTTCCTATTAGTGTTCTTTCTATATATTCTGGTGCATCTGTTACATTTATATTATTAACTAATAATTATTTTGTCATATATCTTATCCATAATTGTATTATTTTTTCTGTATCCATTACACAATGTAAGTCTAAAAAGTTATATTTTTTATTAACTATTTATTTTGGTGTCCATTTGTCATATTCATCCTTTAGATTATATCTTTTAAACTTATTCTTATAATATGTAAATTTTCTTATTTCTGATATTCTAGGTATTATACTTTCATCTTCTTTTCTATCAAGAGTATTTATTTCTGTGTTTCTATTTTCTAAGTTTTCTTCATTAATTATTTCTTGTTTTTCATTGATTTATAAATTTTTTGTATTTGTTAAGATTTCTGTATATGTTCCACTATCTTCTGAATCATAATTATTTGTTTTTTCAACATCTATTGTATTTATTTCTAATTTTTCTTTAAATTGATTTATCTCATTTAATAATTTTTGTCCTTTATCTTTTTCTTCTTTTTCTTTCTATCCTTTTTCATACAAATCTTTTAACATTTGTAGTTCTTTTTCTAATTCAGCAATCCTACGATTTTTAGTTTCTTCTATTTTTCGTATTTCTTCTGTAGTTTGTTGTTTTATTTTTTCTATTTCCTTTTTCTATCTATTTCTTCATTTTCTTTTTCTATTCTTACCATAGCTGTCAATTTATCTTCTAATTTTAATTCTTCTTTTTCTAACATTAAATATAAATGTTCACGTATTTTCTTATACCTTCTTCCTAGATTAGAAAATACTATTTTTATTTTTAATCTTTCATGGTTTTCATATATTTTTTCATCTATTATAAATTCTTCTTTGTTCATTTTTTATTTAATTGTTAATAAAACAAATACAAGGATATAACTACTTTAGTAAATTTGATTGTAAATCAAGATTTTACCATTTAAAGTTAGAAAAAGAATCTAAAGAATTAACCGCATTTACGGTACCACAAAGATTTTATGAATGGAATGTACTACCATTTGGATATAAAAATGCACCAGGTAGATATCAATATTTTATGGATTGTTATTTTAAACAATTACCTAATTGTATAGTATATATAGATGATATACTATTATATACAAAATCAAAGAAGAACATTTAAAATTATTAGAACAATTTACGGATATAATAGAAAAATCGGGATTAAGCTTAAGTCAAAAGAAAGCTAAAATTATAAAAAACCAGATAGAATTTTTAGGAATACAAATAGATAAAAGTGGAGTAAAAATGCAACAACATATAGTACAAAAAATAATAAATTCGAAAGAAAATTAGATACAAAAAAGAAATTACAATCATTTTTGGGATTAGTAAACCAAGTAAGAGAATATATACCAAAACTAGCAAAAAATCTAAAGCCTTTACAGAAAAAATTAAAAAAAGATGTAGAATATAATTATAACGAAGAAGATAAAAAATAAGTCCAAAAAATAAAAACGCTTTGTAAAGAATTACCAAAATTACAATTCCCAGACGAAAATAGAAAATTTATATATATTGTAGAAGCAAATGCTAGTGAATGTAGTTATGGAAGAGTACTTAAATATAGGTATGAAAATAAAAAATAGAACATCAGTGTAGATATTATCCAGGAACGTTTAATGAAACAGAAATAAAATGGGAAATAAATAGAAAATAATTATGTTCAATATATAAATGTTTATTAGCATTTGAGCCATATATTGTATATAACAAGTTTATTGTACGAACAGATAATACACAGGTACGTTGGTGGCTAACAAAGAAAATACAAAATTTAGTTACAACAAAAGAGATTCGGAGACTAGTATTGAATATATTAAATTTTACATTTACAATTGAAGTAATTAGTACTAAAAAACGTTATTGCAGATTACATATCAAGACAAAACTACACAGACTGATATAATAGAAGATGATGCTTTAGAAAAGATATTCAAAACCCTAACTACGCTTTCAATGAAAGTGGACAGTATGGGTAATGAAATAGAAAAGCTAATGACTAATAAAGATAAACTGAAGTCTGTAGCTACAAATCAGCTAATTCAGCAGTGTACAGAGCTATGTCGATCGAAAGATATTAAAATTTTAGAGCTAGAAGGACACGTTGGGACACTCCGTAAAACCTATAACGTTTATCAATCTACAATTGCAGGTACAAGCAAAGGAGTTATTGGACAAAGATACCAGAATATGAACTTAAATAAGATATTTGAAAAACCATTTACACTAAAAATACAAAAAGACCTCTTGAACATGCCCCCACAAATTACCACATATCGAGATAGTCTGAACCAAGATAAAAAAATTTATAACTATACAGCCCAAAAATACATAAAAAATATCTACCGAGTACAAATTTTTCTAAACCTTAACCTCAGAGCTACAAAAATCAAAGAACCCAACACAAACTATATAACTCAAAGATTACAAGGTCACAACAAGCTAGTGCACTACCCGAAACCAACCCAAGCTTAATAAAAACTTGTTTTGATTATGGATTATTAAATACCATATACACCCAAGATGGAGAAAAACTATCAGCTATGGAAGAATTATAAAAAATATTCAACACCTATAAAAGAGTAACCAAAAGAAATTTATTTTATATAAAGTGTTATACTGCACCAGCAGAGATATTATACGACGAGATAAAACCAGTTATACAAGTTGTAAAAATAGGATTAACCAGAGATATGATTATACCAGAAGATATTGTGCAGCAGCCAAAGATACCAAGAATCAAGATACCTGATTTTTATGCAAACAAATGACTTATTGGACTAACTACAATTATTCAAGAACTAGCAAACAATTATACCAATGGAAACCGAATATGGAGTTATTATTCAAGAGACCGTCAGATGATTTATTCAAATTCAAAAGAATTACGACAAGCAGATATGGAAGATGTTAGACAATGGATAATGACATTACTTAACCCAGAAAAATAATTTACTGCAAGAGCAATTAAGAGAGGATTTATTTCAGATGGATTATTGACAAGATATTGCAAGATAATTGGACACAAATATCCAGATCATCAATGTTCGAGATGTAATCGAGAAGATAATATTATCCCAGAAGTTCGGCTAGAATAAAATAAAAAAATCAAGAAGATAAGCATGTCAGCTAGAAAGAAGATAAAAAAGCAGCAGATATGATAAGAAGAAGATATCAGCGGAAACAATAAAGGAGATAAAAGACAAGCTATTAAATTGTGAAAGCGACATGTAACAAACTTTCATAATTTTCTTTACGTAAATTATTAGAATTGTATAGGTTTTTGACTATTATTAGTCTAGGCTTTAATTAGTTTTTGTCTTTTTAGAAGACTTTTGTAAAGTATAGCAAATTAGGTTCGGTAGATAATTTTTGAAGACTTTTTGTAAAGTTTTAAAAACGTGTAAAATGGGGAAGGAAAACTTTTGTAACGTTTCAGATTATAAATAAAAGGCATCAAAGGCATAAAGAGAAGTAAGCCTTCATGCGTTGAAGCAACAAACTCTCTCTTGTCTACAACAAATATTTTGTTTATTTATTAAAAAACAGGTATATATTTCAATGGAAAAATGTATAGAGGAACAATACTTAGAATTATCAAACCTACTAGAACAGGTATATTCATTTACTATTATGAATAGCTAAATTCATAAATTTCTAACAATCATAGTATCATAAAATAAATTCATGTTAGTTGCTTTATAGTAGAATTATTCGAAAAATAGCATGTTAAGAAGTTTATTAGCAAAGTGGAAAAGGAGAAAAATCCCTAAGAACTATGCCATCCTAAAGGTGAAGCCGGTGAGGCAAGAAAGCCGTGATAGAGGAGTAACCAGAGTAGAGGCTGTTTAAGGGAAAAAGTATTTGGATTACCATGCAAATAGTGACCGACGAACATGTTATTTAAGAATTGTATCTTCATTAGTTTTTATATTTTATAATTTTTTCACTTCCTTCTATCCTATCAGTTTTCTTTCTTATTTTATTAGTAACTCTTTTTACTCTTACTTTCTGTTTACATGGTGTTGTAAACCACCAATCCGTTCTTGTTATTATATGTGGGTATAATTTATCTAAAAAAGGCATTCCTAAAAGTATATCTTTTGATGTTAGCTCATAATTATAGATTTCTTCTATTGTTAATATTTTATCCCATACTTGTGATTTTACATTCTTAGCTTTATAAGTAATTAAGCTTCCTTCGTTATTAAATCCTTTAACTATTATTGGTGTTTTTAATTTATCCCATTTACTTTCTGGTAAACAATTATAGCTACATAAATTAGCTTATTCTCCTGTATCTATCATAGGCGTATAACTGTAATACCCTTCTACTACTATCTTCATTAATACATATATTTTCATATCATGTTAAAGCTCTTCTTAAGAATAATTTCTTTCTGTTATATGTTATAGATAATTGTGTATGCTCTATATTATATGGTTTTACTTCTTCTAGCCACTTTATTCCTAATATTATGTTTGCTTTTTGCATTTCTTCCTTTATTTCAAATTCTATTTTTATTCTTCTAACTCCTATTGTTATTTCTTTTTCTGCTATATTTTTAGTGTTTATTAAGTTTCTTGGTAGATCTGGGCATATATTATTGTCAGATTTTATTTTCTCATTTTTTATTAGATATCTTGCTCTATAATTTTCTTCTCGTCCTGTATTTAAGAGTATTTAATATTCTTTTTCATTTATTGTTCCTGTTATGTAATATTGGTTTCAATTAGTTGTTGAACTTGTTTCATAACTTGTTCTTTTTTATGAACTTGATGATTCTGTTTTTTCATAAGCTATTCTTTTTGTTGTACTTATTCTATCATTTATTATTTCTAAATTTTCTTCTATATCTATGTCTCTATAACTACAATCATTATTATCAATTGTTTTTACAAATTAGTTGAAATGACTTTCTATTTGTATTCTATTAATTTTATTTTTTTCTGTTATTTTATGTTTTGTTGTTAATACATATAGATTTTTACATCTTGCAGTAAATATTTTACTTCCTGGGGTTAGTTCTATTCCTGATATTTTCTAATATAATACTAATGATTTATCTGTATTTTTATATGTTATTGCTACTGAATAATTTTCACTTATTATAAATTTAAATTTTTGGTATATTAAATTTCCTTTTATGGCAGTTATTATACTTTTTTCTATAGGTTTTATAATTCTATCATCTGCTAGGTATAATTCTATTGGTGTATCTATTCCTTCTCTAAAATATGCTTTTATCAATATCTCTGTTCCTCCAAGGTGTACATATTTTATTGGGTCTTTAATTTTTATATCATTTATTTTTTTATTAATTATTATTTTTGTTACTTGTAGTATATTAGCTCTTCCTTTTACATATCTACAATCTATTACATGTTCTTTTTGACTTACTACGTATATTCTTATTTTCTTGTACTAAATGTGCTTTTTATTGTTGGTATTTTAAATATTTTTTCTACACTTAAATCTAATTCTTTTCCTTTTATTTCATCAAATATATGACTATCAAATATTATTTTTTGATTTGTTCCTTCTTCATTTAAATATTCTTCCTTTGTTATTATTTTTATATCTTCTTCAGTTATTTGGTTTATTCTTATATCTTCTTCGGTCATTTAATTCATCTAATTCACTATCTATTTCATTATCTGTTTCATTCTCTAAAAATTGATATATACTATCTTCACTTTCTAATTCGTAATCTATATAATCTATCTGCATATATTCTGTATTTTCTATTTTTATTTCTAATATTTGTTTTTGTTTTTTTTGGGGTTTTAGGTAATTTACAATCTCAAGCTAAATGTCCTAATTTTCCGCAATTATAACAAGTACATTCTTTTATAGATTTCTTTTTCCTATATAGTCTTTTATGTTTATAATTTTTAACCTAATATCTTTTTCTTGGTTTCTTATATTTATATTTTGATTTTTTATATTTCTTATATTTCTTATGTCTTTTTCTTTTCTTATAATATCTTTCTTCACATCCAAATTGAGGTGCTATTTTATCTTTACAACATGCTAAATTTCTTATTAATGTTTTTTCCATTTTTATTTCTTCTCTATATTTTTCACATAGGTTTCTATACTATTGTTGTAAAAAAATTTATTCTTGCTCCTAGAGTATGTACTATTTTTGCTTCATCCCAACTTTTTATTATTTTTGAACTAAATGGTTCAGGTAATTTAATAAATATAATTTTCTAATTTCTTTACTTTCTTCTGTATTATATGTTCCTTTGTAATAATATTCTTTAAATGCGCAAGTATATTCATTTATGTAACACATATTACATATTGCTAATTTTAACATTAAATTCCTATTTATATCTTTCTCTTTATTTTGTACTTCTTCTGTTGTTGTCATACTGCTAAATTCATCTTTTATAGCTATTTCATATTTTTTAAATAATTCTATAGGTGTTAATTTAGTTGTAGTTGTTGATGATGTTTCTTCTGTAGGTTTGTCATTTCTTTATACCCTTTTACTATTTCCAGTTAGATTTGAAAATCATAACTTCACTGTTCCTATTAGTGTTCTTTCTATATATTCTGGTTCATCTGTTACATTTATATTATTATCTAATAATTATTTTGTCATATATACTATCCATAATTTTATTAGTTTTTCTGTATCTATTACACAATCTAAGTCTAAAAAATTATAATTTTTATTAACTAGTTGTTTTGTTGTCCATTTGTCATATTCATCCTTTAGATTATATCTTTTAAACTTATTCTTATAATATGTAGGTTTACTTATTTCTGATGTTCTAGGTATTATACTTTCATCTTCTTTTTTATCAAGAGTATTTATTTCTGTGTTTCTATTTTCTAAGTTTTTTTCATTAATTACTTCTTGTTTTTCATTGATTTCTAAATTTTTTGTATTTGTTAAGATTTTTGTATATGTTTCACTATCTTCTGAATCATAATTATCTGTTTCTTTAACATCTATTGTATTTATTTCTAATTTTTCTTTAAATTGATTTATCTCATTTAATAATTTTTGTTCTTTATCTTTTTTCTTCTTTTTCTTTCTATCTTTTTTCATACAAATCTTTTAGCATTTGTAGTTCTTTTTCTAATTCAGCAATCCTACTATTTTTAGTTTCTTCTATTTTTCGTATTTCTTCTGTAGTTTGTTGTTTTATTTTTTCTATTTCTTCCCTTTCTTTTTCTATTCTTACCATAGCTGTCAATTTATCTTCTAATTTTAATTTTCTTTTTCTAACATTAAATATAAATATTCACCTATTTTCTTATACCTTCTTCCTAGATTAGAAAATACTATTTTATTTTTAATCTTTCATGGTTTTCATATATTTTTTCATCTATTATAAATTCTTCTTTGTTCATTTTTTATGTAATTGTTAATAGATCATGTTGGTATGTATATTCTAGACTATCTATTATTGATTCTAAATTTGGTATTTCTTCTTTTTGTGCATTTATTGAGTTTTTACTAACTCCGACAATTAAGTTATATTGTAGTCTTTATATCCTTATTTTTAATTCTTTACATTTGTTAGATATTATTTGCTTTAATTCTTTATATTTTGGTTATTTTTGTATGTTATTCATCTAAATAATATTTTGGAGAATATCTAAATTTAGTTTTATCAAATAAATCATAATTAATAAATCAATCAAATAAATCCACATATATACTACTTCCGTAACTTTAAACAGCATAGGCATTGATACCAATTGTAGGGGGTGCGAATTTAGGCACGGTAACTTTACTAGATAATAAATACTTATTAGGGGTGTGTGGATTTAGGCTGTAGAGGGGTGCGGATTTAGGCACAGTAACTTTACTAGATAATAAATAGTTATTAGGTAATAAGTATTTATTGTTATATAATGTATTTTGTGAATATTATTGATTGGATTAATTTTCATTTTTTTCTTCTTGACTTAAGATGTTTTTATTAATCCATATTCTAAATTAGATGTTATCATAGTTAAATTATCTAGTGTTCTAGGATCCTCGTTAGTATTATGTAATCTTTTGTATTCTAGGTATAAACTATATAGTTTATTTTTGATTTCTTTTAATGATTTATTCTTTTCGTAAGATGTATCCATTAATATATGTAATTGTTAAATACTTTGTAGTAATATTCATTAACCATTTTTCTTCGTTCTTGTTTCTTTTACTTTCATATATTTTATTAACATATTTAATTTTACTGATATTCATATTTTGGGGGTGATTAAATGGTAGTTGATTAAATGCTTTGCTATAATATTCTTTAGCTTTTTCTTTTAGTTTTTGTAAGTCTTCTATATTATTTTTAAGATATTCTAAATATTGTATATCTTTTGTTTTAAAATATTCAATTAAATTTATTTTATAAGATTTTCTGTTAATCTTATTTCTTCCATTTCTTGTCTCCAATATTTTAGATATTCGTAGTTTATCATTTTATTCTTCTAAAGTAAATGTATAATAATCTATTCTATTTGTACTATATTTAATATCTTGTTTGAGGTTATTAATACTACTAACTATTTTTTCTTGTTCTCTTCTTAATGAATTTTTTAAACTATCTAAACTTTTATCTTTGGTTTTTTCTAAATTTTTCAAGTTTTCGTGTATCCATTTTAATTTTTCTATTAGATTTTCCATTATTTCTCTAATTTGTTTTCTATAATTAATTTCTTTATGTAAGTCTTCTTGGTTTTCTCTAATTTTCTTAATATATTCTGACATTTTTAGTCTGTATAATATCCATCTGAATCTAAATAGTATTGATGTTCATAATATATGCGTAAGTTTTCTATAGTATTTAATAATTCTTCCTCTTCATAATCTTGTAATTTTTCCCATATTATTTTCTTTATGTCTATAATTTCTATAGCTCTAAATATATATAAAACAAGTATTTTAATATCATTTGTCATTTAGGCTTGATTAAATGCTTTTTTATAATATTTACTAGTTGTTTGTTTTAGTCTAAAAAATTCTTGCATATTTTCATTAAGAAATTCTATATATTTTATATCTTTAGTTTCCATATATTTATCTAAATTTATTTTCATTTGTTTTTCTACTAGTTGTATGTTTCTCATATCTTTTTCCAAAATTCTAGATAGACGTAATTTATCATAGTTAGTCATACGTAAGTATTTGTAAGAGTAGTTAGGTAGGTATGGTATGTAATTTACTCTAGTCATATAATCTTTACCAAATATTTTTTCTAATATGATTTTTCTTATATCTGTTATTTCTATATCCTTAAGCACATACAAAAGAAGTATTTTAAATTTATCTACCATTTCGTCAGATAAATAATTATTCATTTTTCATAAAATTCTATTATCAAAATATTCCTTCTAATCATATACATAACAAAATATGATCATTTTAGATTTCTATATACTAGATTATTCTTAAATAACATGTTCGTCGGTCATTATTAGCATGGTAATCCAGATACTTTTCCCTTAAACAGCGCTTCTACTCTGGTTACTCCTCTATCACGGCTTTCTTGCCTCACCGATTTCACCTTTAGGATGACATAGTTCTTACGGATTTTTCTCCTTTGTCACTTTGCTAAAAAAGTTCTTAACATGTTATTTTTTGAATAATTCTACTATAAAGCAACTAACATAAACTTATTTTATCATATTATGATTGTTAGGAATTTATAAATTTAGCTATTCATAATAGTAAATGAATATACCTATTTTGGTAGGTTTGAAAATTCTAAGTTTTGTCCCTCCATAGATTTTTTCATTGAAATATATACCTGGTTTTTAATAAATAAGCAAAATATTTATTATGAACAAGAGAGAGTTTTTTGCTTCAACGCATGAAGGCTTACTTCTCTTTCTGCCTTCGATGCCTTTTATTTATAATCTGAAACTTTACAAAAGTTTTCCTTCCTCATTTTACACGTTTCTAAAACTTTACAAAAATTCTTCAAAAATTATCTACCTAACATAATTTGCTATACTTTACAAAATTCTTCTAAAAAGACAAAAACTAATTAAAGCCTAGACTAATAATAGTCAAAAACCTATACAATTCTGATAATTTATGTAAAGAAAATTGTGAAAGTTTGTTACATATCGCTTTCACAATTTAATAGCTTGTCTTTTATCTCCATTATTGTTTCCGCTGATATCTTCTTCTTGTCGTATCTGCTGCTTTTTTATCTTCTTTACAGCTGGCATGCTTATCTTCTTGACTTTTTTATTTTATTCTAGCCGAACTTCTGGGATAATATTATCTTCTACATTACATCTCGAACATTGATGATCTGGATATTTGTGTCCAATTATCTTATAATATCTTGTCAATAATCCGTCTGAAATAAATCCTCTCTTAATTGCTCTTGCAGTAGATTATTTTTCTGGGTTAAGTAATGTCATTATCCATTGTCTAACATCTTCCATATCTACTTGTAGTAATTCTTTTGAATTTGAATAAATCATCTGACGGTCTCTTGAATAATAACTCCATATTCGGTTTCCATTGGTATAATTGTTTGCTAGTTCTTGAATAATTGTAGCTAGTCCAATAAGTCGTTTGTTTGCATAAAAATTAGGTATCTCGATTCTGGGTATCTCTGGTTGCTGCACAATATCTTCTAGTATAATCATATCTCTGGTTAATCCTATTTTTACAACTTTTATAACTGGTTTTATCTCGTCGTATAATATCTCTGCTGGTGTAGTATAACACTTTATATAAAATAGATTTCCTTTGGTTACTCATTTATAGGGGTTGAATATTTTTTGTAATTCTTCCATAGCTGATAGTTCTTCTCCATCTTGGTGTATATGGTATTTAATAATCCATAATCAAAACAAGTTTTTATTAAGCTTGGGTTAGTTTTGGGTAGTGCAATTAGCTTGTTATAACCTTGTAATCTTTGAGTTATATAGTTTGTGTTGGGTTCTTTGATATCTGTAGCTCTGGGTTAAGGTTTAGAAAAATTTGTACTCGGTAGATATTTTCTATGTATTTTTGGGCTGTATAGTTATAAACTTTTTATCTTGGTTCAGACTATCTCGATATGTAGTAATTTGTGGGGGTATGTTCAAGAGGTCTTTTTGTATTCTTGGTTCAGACTATCTCTAACGGCTCTTTCTCTCTCCCTAGCCTATCTCTCTCTGTCGCCTCGCCCTGGCCCATGGCCTTCGGCGCCTTTCGCCGACCGTCGGCGCTGACCCGACCCGACCACCGATCCCCGGCGTCGACCGCCGTCGCCGGCCGAACGGCTTTCTCTCTCTCCCTACCCTCTCTCTCTCCCGCGCTCCGGTCTTCGGCCCCATCGCCGTCGCCGACCTACGGCGCCGACCCAACCAGACCGCCGGCCCCGACCGCCGATCACCGACGCCGACATCCGTTGCCGAACGCCGGTTCCCCACCCCCCCCGCTGTACCCCCCTCCACCCACCCTTCTCTGTCCAGACCCCCACCCCACCCCCACCCCCCCTTCCGCCGGCGTCGGTACAACAGTCCAGCAGCCGAAGCTCGGTCTTCAGTCGCAACCGCCGCTCGGTCGCCAGCAGCCGCAGATCCATCTCAGCAGCGAAATCCCCCGGCAGCAGGTCGACGCGGGGCTTGGTTGCCGGCTTGGTCTACAAGCGAAATCCGGTGACTTCTGACCTTTGCTTATTTCATTCTTCATTCTGCACTCTTT